>NC_090992.1:37635000-37797500 GCF_041146395.1 Eulemur rufifrons | reverse complement strand
ATAAACACTACATTGAGAGTTATTTGCCAGTTTTTGCAGCACCTTTCACGATAATTGTGATAAGGTTCATCTCTCCCTCCTTAAATCCAAGATGGCTGCGACGGAAAAAACTATGGTGAGGCCTAGCTAACTTGGTGTTGCTGATACTTGGTATTGGAGCCTGGCAAGAGACCACTCTTTCAAGTATCATTCCACCATCCTTTCTCCATTATTTTAAAAGGCAGAGCACCTTTCACCAGTGAGCATAAGAATGAGTTGCTGGAGGGGATGTTTTTATGTCGAGTCAGGGGGTGGTGGAGGGGCAGGCCCTCTGTCAGTCTGGTGATTTGTTTTTATTATCCCCAGAGAGGAGAAGTGGGTATGTGTGTGGCAGGTGAAAAGGGCAGATCCTGTTTCAGTCTTAGACTGAACAGGATCCGCAGTTTTCAGCCTGTTCCTTTAAGAATCATTTGATTCATCAGCTGGGACTCTACCAAGGTTCTATAGACCCCTCTATGAGTGCGCCCAGTAAACTGGCTGGTTCCAAGAAGTATACCGCAGAGCTTTTGAAATAACTACTACGGTGAGAATTATTTGCCAGTTTTTGCAGCACCTTTCACAATAATTGTGTTAAGATTCGCCTCTGCATCCTTAAACACAAGATGGCTGCCATGGAAAACACTATGCTGAGGCATAGCTCACTTGGTGTTGCCAGTACTTGGTACTGGACCCTGGCAAGAAGCCAGTTTTTTAAGTATCATTCCATGATCCTTTCTCCACTATTTTAAATGGCAGAGCACCTTTTGGCAGTTAGCATAAGAATGAGTCGCTGGAAGGGACTTTTTTTGTGGGGTCGGGTGGTGTTTGGGGGTCAGGGCATCTTTCCGTCTGGCGGTTTGTTTTTATTAGGCCCAGAGAGGAGAAGTGGGCATGTGTGTGGCAGGTGAAAAGTGCTGATCCTCTTTCAGTCTTAGGGTGAAAGAGGATCAGCAGTTTTCAGCCCGTTTCTTTAAGAATCCTTTGATTCATCACCTGGCAATCTACCATGGTTCTCTGGACCCCTCAATGCGTGGGACCCTTTAACTGGATACTTCCAAGAATTATGCTGCAGAGCTTTTGAAATAACCACTACGTGGAGAATTATTTGCCAGTTTTTGCAGCACCTTTCACCATAATTGTGACAAGGTTCGTCTCTGCCTCCTTAAACCAAGCTGGCTGCCATGGACAAAACCATGCTGAGGCCTACCTCACTTGGTATTGCCTATACTTGGTACTGGAGCCTGGCAAGAAGCCAGTCTTTTAAGTATCATTCCACCAACCTTTTTCCATTGTTTTAAAAGGCAGAGCACCTTTTGCCAGTTAGCAAATGAGTTGCTGGAGGGCACGTTGTTGTGTGGGGTCAGGTGGTGTGTGAGGGGGCAGGCGCTCTGCCAGTCCAGTGTTTTTTTTTTTAATCCTCAGAGAGGAGAAGTTGGCATGTGTGCAGCAGGTGAAAAGTGCGGATCCTGTTTTAGTCTTAGACTGAAACAGGATCCACATTTTCTGCCCGTTCCTTTAAGAATCATTTGACTCTTCTTCCGTGAATCCACCATGGTTCTCTATAACCCTCTATGCGTGGCCCCAGGTAACTAGCTGGTTCCAAGAAGTATGCCATAGAGCTTTTGAAATAACCACTACGTGGAGAATTATTTGCCAGTTTTTGCAGCACCTTTCACCATAATTGTGACGAGGTACTTCTCTGCCTCCTTAATCCCAAGATGGCTGCCAGGGAAAAAACTATGCTGAGGCCTAGCTCACTTGGTGTTGCCGATACTTGGTATGGGAGCGTGGAATAAAACCAGTCTTTCAAGTATCATTCCACCATCCTTTTTCCATTATTTTAAAAGGCATAGCACCGTTTGCCAGTTAGCATAAGAATGAGTCACTGGAGGGGACGTTTTTGTGTGGGGTCGTGTGGTGTGTGTGGGGGGGCAAGCCCTCTGTCAGTCCAGTGGTTTGTTTTTATTATGCCCAGAGAGGAGAAGTGGGCATGTGTGTGGCAGGTGAAAAGTGCGGATCCTGTTTCAGACTTAGACTGAAACAGGATCCGCACTTTTCAGCCCATTCCTTTAAGACTCCTTTGATTCATTCTCAATGATGGTGGAATGGTGGTGACCTCCTGGATTCGTGCTCCTGGAGTGGAAGGCATGGGTCTCCCACTGCCCACAACCCTAGAGGTTCACTTCCCCACAAGAACGGTGGTGTGAATCCATGGAGAATCAGCGTGGGACAGAGAGAGAGAGCAAGAAAAGACTGAGGTGATTAGGGAAATAAATCACCAAAATCTGGAGAGTGCGGGATGGCCAATAGAGAAGGGAGCACTGGACAGCTGTACCCACCTCACCAGAGAGTGAGGTGGGTTCAGCCCCACAGGAAAGCATCTTGTTCCCCCTCTGACCTCCACACCCACTCAATTGAGGATCTGCCTGAAGTCGGTGCAGAATCGCCACGGGAGATGTGGGGCTCTGCAGAGAGGAGACATTGGCAGGAGGCATTTTGGACCCTGGAGTGCTGTGCGCAGCTGACGCACCTAGCAACTGTCTCCTATACGTGGGCGGTGGGGCTGCTTTGGTCCCGGCTCTAGCAGATGCCAAACTGCCTCGTATAGGTGGGCGGCTGGATTCTCCCGGTCCCCGGCTCCTCTGGCCTCTGCCGGTCCCTGAGCATTCAACCCCAGTGACAGTGATCTGCAGACGGGCGGCTGCCATTGTCGGGGTCCACAGCCTAAACGCTGAGGAGCGATTGGGTACCGGGCGGCTCCCTGGGCGGCTCCCTTCTCTAGTCCACGGACCCTGACTAGGAGCTCCACCTTTGTGTGAACACTGAGTGGTTCCCCAGTCACGAGAGAGTAGAGCGTGGACCTTGCAGACATTGGGGTGGGGCAGACCATCGCCCGCGGGAACTGCAGTGGCTGGGGTGTTGGGCAAATGAGGGCACCGCTCCACTCTCCCTATCCACTGTCTTTCTCACAGAGAGAGACAGAAGCCACCTCGGGAGAGGAAGAGGGGCAGCCCCCCCAGCGGAGCTAGCAAAATCCTGAACAATATGTGAAGGGCTCCCCCTAGTGACAGAGGAGGCAGCTTACCTGGCACTCACAGTGTGCCCCTATCCAGACTAAAGCTGAAAGAAGGGATCTTAAGGATTCATTCAGATGGGAAGGGCTCAGCGAAGGAACTCTAGGAGTATAAAGAATCAAGCTGAAACCATGCCCTCAAAGAGGATTACTAGTTCTCCACCAATTAACACAAAGCAGATTCCAAATAGCAACATGTCACAGGAAGAATTTCAAACATGGATCATAAATACGCTGAACATTATGCAAGAAAAAATGGATAATCAACACAAAGAAACCACAAAAAAGATCCAGGACTTGGAAGAAAAATTCACCAAAGAAATTGAAATACTGAAGAAAAATCAAACTGAACTCCTGGAAATGAAAAATTTATTCAAGGAGCTACAAAACACAGTGGAAAGTCTCAAGAGCAGGGTAGATCAAACAGAAGAAAGAATCTCAGAGATCGAAGATAACACTTTCCAATTAAATAAGGCAGTCACAGAGTTAAAACAAAGAAACATGAGAAATAATCATAGTCTACAAGAAATGTGGGATTATGTGAAGAAGCCTAACGTGAGAGTTATCGGCATTCCTGAGGGTGAAGAAGACAATAAGCAAGGGTTGAATAAAGTATCTGAAGATATAATTGAGGAAAATTTCCCAGGCCTTGCCAAATCTCTAGATACACAGGTTCAAGAAGCTCAAAGAACCTCTGAGAGATTCATACCAAATAGGAAGACACCACGTCATGTAGTTATCAGACTGACCAAAATATCCACTAACGAGGCCCTTCTTCAATCTGTAAGGAGAAAGAAACAAGTAACATACAAAGGAAAGCCCATCCGAATCACGCCAGATTTCTCAACTGAAACCTTACAAGCAAGAAGAGATTGGAGCCCCATTCTCACTCTTCTGAAACAGAATAATGCCCAGCCTAGAATCCTGTACCCAGATAAGCTCAGTTTTATATATGAAGGTGAAATTAAGACATTCTCAGATAAACAAAAACTCAGAGAATTCACCAAGACAAGAGCAGCTTTCCAAGAAGTATTCAAAACAGAGTTACACGTGGTCCAGCACAAGAAGGACCCTCGAATGTAACACTAATCAAGAGATAAATATGAAAACACAGTTATCATAATGGCTCAAGAGAGAAAACAGATCAATGAAATTCAACCCAACATGAGGAACAGCAATCTGTCTCGCTTATCAGTTCTCTCATTAAATGTGAATGGATTGAATTCCCCACTCAAGAGACATGGACTGGCCCAATGGATAAAAAAGATATAAGCCAAGTATCTGCTGTCTTCAGGAAACTCATCTAACCTGCAAGGATGCATTTAGACTGAAAATAAAAGGGTGGAAATCAATATTCCAAGCAAATGGAACCCAAAAGAAAGCTGGCGTGGCAGTTCTAATCTCCAATAACGTAGTTTTTAAATCAACAAAAGTAAAGAAAGACAAAGATGGTTACTATATACTGGTGAAGGGTACAATTCAACAAGAAGACATAACTATACTTAACATATATGCACCCGACCTAGGTGCACCCAGATTCATAAAGCAAACCCTACTTGATCTGAACCAAATGATAGATAACAACACTTTAGTAGCCAGAGATTTTAACACGCCACTGACAGTTCAAGACAGATCCTCCAAACAAAAAATAAACAAAGAAATATTGGACGTAAATAGAATGCTAGAACAAATGGGCCTGACTGACATCTACAGGACATTCTACCCAAATACCACTGAATATAAGTTCTTCTCATCAGCTCATGGGACATTCTCCAAGATTGACCATATCTTAGGACATAAAGCATCTTAAAAAATTTAAAAATATAGAAATAATACCATGCATCTTCTCAGATCACAGTGGAATAAAAGTAACAATGAACCCTAACAGAAATCCTCATTTCTACTCAAAGTCATGGAAGCTAAATAACCTTCTCCTGAACAATCATTTTATAAATGAAGAAATCAAGTCAGAAATCAAAAGATTCTTTGAATTAAACGACAAAGGAGATACAACTTATCAAAATCTGTGGGACACAGCTAAAGCAGTCCTGAGAGGAAAATTTATTTCCATAAATGCCTATACCAAAAAGACAGAAAACTTACAAATAGACAATCTAATGAATAGACTCAAAGAGCTGGAGAAGAAAGAAGAGACCAAACCCAAACCCAGCAGAAGGAAATTATTAAGATTAAATCAGAACTAAATGAAAAGGACCATAAGGGAGCATAAGGGAGATTAAACCAAACCATAACGGAGATTAATAAAACCAAAAGTTGGTTCTTTGAAAAAATAAACAAAATTGACACACTTCTGGCTAAACTAACCAAGAGCAGAAAAGAAAAATCTCTTATAACCTCGATCAGGAACACGAAAGGAGTAATCACGACTGATGCCACAGAGATACATGATATCATCTATGAATTCTACAAAAATCTTTATGCACACAAATTAGAAAACCTGGAGGAAATGGACAAATTCTTATAAACACACAGCCTTCCCAGGCTCAACCAGGAAGAAATAGAATTCCTGAATAGACCGATATCTAGATCTGAAATTGAAACAGCAATAAAAAACCTTCCCAAAAAGAAAAGCCCTGGACCAGATGGGTTCACACCTGAATTCTACCATACCTACAAAGAAGAACTGGTGCCCATCATACATAAACTATTCTCCAATATAGAGAAGGATGGGATTCTCCCCAACACTTTTTACCAAGCCAACATAATCCTGATACCAAATCCAGGAAAGGATGCAACTAAAACAGAGAACTATAGACCAATTTCTCTTATGAATATAGATGCAAAAATTCTCAATAAAATTCTAACAAATCGAATCCAAGTGCTTATCAAAAAAATAATCCATCACGACCAAGTGGGCTTCATCCCAGAGATGCAGGGATGGTTTGACATATGGGAATGTAATTCATCACATAAATAGAAGCAAAAATAAAGATCAGATGATCCTCTCAATAGATGCAGAGAAAGCATTTGACAAAATTCAACACCCTTTTATGATAAGAACACTTAACAAAATAGGCATAGATGGGGCCTATATAAAAATGATACAAGCCATATACGACAAACCCTCAGCCAACATCATACTGAATGGGGAAAAACTGAAAGCATTCCCACTTCAAACTGGAACCAGACAAGGCTTACCACTGTCCCCATTACTTTTCTACATAGTATTGGAAGTCCTTGCAAGAGCTATCAGGCAAGAGAGCAGAATCAAGGGAGTTGAAATAGGGACAGAAGAGATCAAACTCTCACTCTTTGCTGATGATATGATGTTATATCTATAAAACCCCAAGGCTTCAACCAAGAGACTCCTGGAATTGATCAATGAATTCAGTAAAGTCTCAGGATACAAAATCAATACACACAAATCAGAGGCATTCATATATGCCAATAACAGTCAAATGGAAAACCAAATTAAGGACTCAATACCCTTCAAAATAGCAACAAAGAAAATAAAATACCTAGGAATTTATTTAACTAAGGAGGTAAAGGACCTCTATAGGGAGAACTATGAAACACTGAGGAAGGAAATTGCAGAACATGTAAATAGGTGGAAAACCATACCATGCTCATGGATCGGTAGAATCAACATTGTTAAAATGTCTATACTGCCCAAAGTTATCTACAGATTCAATGCAATCCTTATTAAATTACCAACATCTTTTTTCACAGACATAGAAAAAATAATTTTACGCTTTGTATGGAACCAGGGAAGACCCCGTTTAGCAAAAGCAATCTTAAACAACAAAAACAAAATGGGAAGTATTAATTTGCCAGACTTCAAACTATACTACAAGGCTGTGGTTCTTAAAACAGCCTGGTACTGGCACAAGTGCAGGGACACAGACCAGTGGAACAGAACAGAAAATCCCAATATAAAACCATCCTCATATAGCCATCTAATCTTTGACAAAGCAGACAAAAACATACTCTGGGGAAAAGATTCCTTATTTAATAAATGGTGCTGGGAAAACTGGATATCCACATGTAGAAGACTAAAACAGGACACATAACTCTCACCCCTCACAAAAATCAAATCACAGTGGTTAACAGACTTAAACCTAAGGTCAGAAACTATTAGAATTCTAGAAGAAAATGTAGGAAAGACTCTTACAGACATTGGCCTAGGCAAAGAATTTATGAAGAAGACCCCTAAAGCAATCACAGCAACAACAAAAATAAATAAATGGGACCTGATCAAATTAAAAAGCTTCTGCACAGCCAAAGAAACAGTCACGAGAGTAAATGGACAACCTACAGAATGGGAAAAAATTTTCGCATACTACACATCAGATAAAGGACTGATAACAAGAATCTATTTAGAACTCAGGAAAATCAGTAAGAAAAAATCAAACAACCCTATCAAAAAGTGGGCAAAGGACATAAATAGAAATTTTTCAAAAGAAGATATAAAAATGGCTAACAAACATATGAAAAAGTGTTCAACATCTCTAATCATCAGGGAAATGCAAATCAAAACCACAATGAGATATCACTTAACTCCAGTGGGAATGGCCTTTATCAAAAAGTCCCAAAACTATACATGTTGGTGTGGGTGTGGGGAGATAGGTACATTCATACACTGCTGGTGGGACTGTAAACTAGTGCAGCCCCTGTGGAAAGCAATGTGGAGATACCTTAAACAGATTCAAGTAGACCTACCATTCGATCCAGCAATTCCATTATTGGACATCTACCCAGAAGAACAAAAGTCATTCTATAAAAAAGACACCTGCACCTGAATGATTATAGCAGCACAATTCACAATCACAAAGATGTGGAAACAACCCAAATGCCCATCAATTCATGAATGGATTAGCAAAATGTGGTATATGTATACCATGGAATATTACTCAGCTATTAGAAATAATGGCGATATGGCATCTCTTTGGTTCTCCTGGAGAGAGCTGGATCCCATTCTATTAAGTGAAGTATCCCAAGAATGGAAAAATAAGCACCACATGTACTCACCAGCAAATTGGTTTCCCTGAGTGCACATTTGGGAACAACACCAATTGGGTATCGGACAGAGGTTGGGGCCGGGTGGAAGGGATGGGTGTATACCTACTTGATGAATGTGATGTGCACTGCCTGGGGAATGGACACCCTTCAAGTTCTAACTGGGGGGGATGGGGTGGGGGAGAGGAGGGGTGCACACCTACATGATGAATGTGATGTGCACTGACTAGGGAATGGACAAAATTGAAGCTCAGAATCGGGGGAAAGGGGAGGCATGGGGAATGTATATAGCCTGATCTTTTGTACCCCCATAATGAGCTAACAAACAAACAAAAAAGAATCGTTTGATTCATCAGCTGGGAATACACCATGGTTCTTTAAAGACCTCTATGCGTGGGCCCAGGTAACTGGCTAGTTCCAAGAAGTATGCCACAGAGCTTTTGAAATAACCACTACGTTGAGAATTATTTGCTAGTTTTTGCACCACCTTTCACCATAATTGTGATAAGGTTCGTCCGTGCCTCCTTCAACCCAAGATGGCTGGGGCGGACAAAACTATGCTGAGGCCTAGTTCACTTGGTGTTGCCGATAGTTGGTACTGGAGCCTGGCAAGAAGCCATGCTATTAAGAGTCATTCCACCATCCTTTCTCCATCATTTTAAAAGGCAGAACACCTTTTTCCAGTTATCATAAGAATGAGTTGCTGGAGGGGACGTTTTTGAGTGGGGTCGGGTGGTGCATTGAGGGGAAGGCTCTCTGTCTGTCTGGTGGTTTGTCTTTATTATGCCCAAAGAGGAGAGGTGGGCATGTGTGTGGCAGGTGAAAAGTACGGATCCTGTTTCAGTCTTAGACTGAAACAGGATCCGCACTTTTCAGCCAGTTCCTTTACGAATCCTTTGATTCATCAGCTGGGAATCCACCATGGCTGTCGAGACCCCTCTATGTGTGGGCCCAGGTAACTGGCTAGTTCCAAGATGTATGCCGTAGAGCTTTTGAAATAACCACTACGTTGAGAATTGTTTGCCAGTTTTTGCAGCACCTTTGACCATAATTGTGATAAGGTTCATCTGTGCCTCCTTAAACCCAAGCAGGCTGCCACGGACAAAACTATGCTGAGGCCTAGCTCCCTTGGTGTACCGATACATTTTACTGGAGCCTGGCAAGAAGCCATTTTTTTTAAGTACAATTCCACCGTCTTTTCTCCATTATTTTAAAAGGCAGTGCACCTTTAGCCAGTTAGCATAAAGATGAGTCACTGGAGCGGCTTTTTGTGTGGGGTTGGGTGTGTGTGGGAGGGCAGGCCCTCTGTCAGTCCGGTGGTTTGTTTTTATTATTCCCAGAGAGGAGAAGCGGGCATGTATGTGGCAGGTGAAAACTTTGGATCCTGTTTCAGTCTGAAACAGTATCCCCGCTTTTGAGCCTGTTCCTTTTGGAATCCTTTAATTCATCAGTTGGGAATCCACCATGGTTCTCTAGACCTCCCTGAGCGTGGGCCCAGGTAACTGGCTAGTTCCAAGAAGTATGCCGCAGAGCTTTGGAAATAACCACTACATTGAGTATTATTTGCCAGTTTTTGCAGCAACTTTCACAATGATTGTGAAAAGGTTAGGCAGTGCATCCTGAAACCCAAGCTGGCTTCCACAGAAAAAACTACGGTTAGGCCAATCTCCCTTGGAGTTGCCGATAATTGGTACTGGTCCGTGGCAAGAAGCCACTCCTTTAAGTATCATTCCACCTTCCTTTCACAACTATTTTAAAAGGCAGAGCACCTATTGCCATTTAGCTTAAGGATGAGTCGCTGGAGGAAACGTTTTTGTGTGGGGTGGGAGAGGCAGAGCCAGGCCCTCTGTCAGTCCAGTGGTTTGTTTTTATTATCCCCGGAGAGGAGAAGTGGACATGTGTGTGGCAAGTGAAAAGTGTGGATCCTGTTTCAGTCTTAGACTGATACAGGATCGGCACTTTTCATCCTGTTCCTTTAAGAATCCTTTGCTTCATCAGCTGGGAATCCACCATAATTCTCTACACCCCACTATGTGTGGGCCCACTTAACAGGCTAGTTCAAAGAAGTATGCCACAGAGCATTTGAAATAACCACTACCATGGAAATTATTTGCCAGCTTTTCCAGCACTTTTACCATAATTTTGATAAGGTTCATTTGTGCTTCCTTAAACCCTAGATGGCTTCCATGGACAAACCTATACTGAGGGTTCTCTCGCTTGGTGTTGCCAATACTTGGTACGGGAGTCTGACAAGAATCCAGTCTTTTAATTATCATTGCACCATCCTTTCTCCCTTATATTAAAAGGTGAGCAACTTTCGGCAGTTAGCATAAGGATGAGTCAACGGAGGGGATGTTTTTGGGTGGGATCGGGGTGGTTTGGGGGACAGTCCCTCTGTCAGTCTGGTTGTTTGTGTTTATTATGCCCAGACAGGGAAGTGGATATATTTGTGGCAGGTGAAATGTGCGGATCCTGTTTCAGTTAGACTGAAACAGTATCCGCACTTTTCAGCTGGTTCCATTAAAAATCCTTTGATTCATCAGCTGGGAATCCACCATGGTTCCTTAGAACCCTCCATGCATGGGCCCATGAACTGGCCTGTACCAAGATGTATGCTGCACAGCTTTTGAGATAAACACTACGTGTAGAATTATTTGCCAGTTTCTGCAGCACATATCACCATAATTGTGATAAGGATCGTCTGTGCCTCCTTAAACACAAGATGGCTGCCACGGAGAAAACTATGCTGAGGCCTAGGTCACTTGGATTTCACGACACTTGTTACTGGAGGCTGGAAGGAGGCCATTCTTTTAAGTATCATTCCACCATACTTTCCCCATTATTTTAAAATGCACGGAAACCTTTGCAAGTTAGCATAATAATTAGTAGCTGGAGGGGACATTTTTATTTGTGGGGTCAGTGTGGGTGGGGGGCGCAGGCCCTCTGTCAGTTCGCTGGATGGTTTTTATTTTCCCCAGACCGGAGAAGTGGGCATGTGTGTGGCAGGTGAAAAGTTCGGATCCCATTTCTGTCTTAGACTGAAACAGAAACCGCACTTTTCACCCCGTTCCATTAAGAATCCCTTGCTTCATCAGCTGGGAATCCACCATGGGCCTCTAGACTGCTCTATGCGTGGGCCCAGTTAACTGGCTAGTTCAAAGAATTATGCCGCAGAGCTTTTCAAGTAACCACTACCATGAGAATTACTTGACCGCTTTTGCAGCACCTTTCACCATAATTGTGATAAGGTTCATCTGTGCCTCCTTAAACCCAAGATGGCTGCCAGGGACAAACGTGTGCTGAGGCCTAGGTGACTTGCTGTTGCGAATACTTGGTATGGGAGTCTGGCAATAAGCCAGTCTTTTAGGTATAATTCCACCATTCTATC
Organism: Eulemur rufifrons; assembly: GCF_041146395.1. NCBI lineage: Eukaryota > Metazoa > Chordata > Mammalia > Primates > Lemuridae > Eulemur > Eulemur rufifrons. The sequence goes on along the minus strand of NC_090992.1, from coordinate 37,786,044 downwards.
TCCATTATTTTAAAAGGCAGAGGACGTATTGCCAGATAGCATAAGGATCAGTCGCTGGAGGGCACGATTTTGTGTGGGGTGGTGGGGGGCGGGGGCAGGCCATCTGTCAATCCGATGGGTTGTTTTTGTTATCCCTAGAGAGGAGAAGTGGGCATGTGTGTTGCAGGCAAAAAGTCAGAATCCTGTTTCAGTCAGGATCTGCACTTTTCAGCCTGTTCCTTTAAGAATCCTTAGATTCATCACCTTGGAATCCACCATGGTTCTCTAGACCCCTCTATGCGTGGGCCCAGGTAACTGGCTTCTTCCAAGAAGTATGCCACAGAGCTTTTGAATTAAACAGTACGTTGAGAATTATTTGCCGCGTTTTCAGCACGTTTCACCATAATTATGATAAAGTTTGTATGTGCCTCCTTAAACCCAACATGGCTGCCACGGGCATAACTATGCTGAGGCGTAGCTGACTTGGTGTTGCCTATTTTTGTTAGTGGAGACTGACAAGAAGCCATTCTTCTAAGTATCACTCCACCGTCCTTTCTCCATTGTTTAAAAATGCAGGGAAATTTTGCAAGTTAGCATAATAATTAGTAGCTGGAGGGGAATTATTTTGGGGGGGATCTGCGTGGGTGGAAGGGGGGCAGGCCCTTTGTCAGTTCGCTGGTTTGTTTTTATTATCCCCAGAGAGGAAAAGTGGGCATGTGTGTGGCAGGTGAAAAGTGTGCGTCCTGTTTCAGTCTTAGACAGACACAGGATCTGCACTTTTCACCCCGTTCCATTAAGAATCCTTTGCTTCATCAGCTGGGAATCCACCATGGTTCTCTAGACCCCTCTTTTAGTGCACACAGAAAACTGCCTGGTTCCAAGAAGTTTTCCTCAGAGCTTTTGAAATAACCACTACTATGGAAATTATTTGCCAGCTTTTCCAGCACTTTTACCATAATTTTGATAAGGTTCATCTGTGCTTCCTAAAACCCTAGATGGCAGCCACGGACAAACCTATGCTGACACCTAGGTCACTTCCTGTTGCCAATAATTGGTATGGGAGTCTGGCAAAAGGCCAGTATTTTAAGTATAATTCCACCATCCTATCTTCATTATTTTAAAACGCAGAGGACCTTTCGCCAGATAGCATAAGGATGAGTCGCTGGAGGGGACCTTTTTGTGTACAGTGTTGGGGGGCGGGGGAGGACATCTGTCAATCCGATTGATTGTTTTTATTATCCCTAGAGAGGAGAAGTGGGCATGTGTGTTGCGGGCAAAAAGTGCATATAGTGTTTCAGTCTCAGACTGAAACAGGATCCGCACTTTTCAGCCTGTTCCTTTAAGAATCCTTTGATTCATCACCTGGGAATCCATCATGGTTCTCTAGACCCCTCTATGCATGGGCCCAGAAAACTGACGGGTTCCAAGAAGTATTCCACAGAGCTTTTGAAAAAACCACTACGTTGAGAATTATTTGCCAGGTTTTGCAGCACCTTTCATCATAATTGTCATAAGGTTCGTCTCGAGATGGCTGCCATGGACAAAACTATGCTGAGGCCGAGCTCACTTTGTGTGGCTGATCCTTGGTACTGGAGACTGGAAAGAATACATTCTTTTAAGTATCATTTCACCATCCTTCTCCACTATTTTAAAAGTCAGAGCACCTTTTGGCAGTTAGAATAACAAGGAGTCGCTGGACGGGAAGTTTTTATGTGGGGTCTGGGGGCTGGTGCGGCAAGCCCTCCGCCAGTTCTGTGGTTTCTTTTTATTATCCCCAGAGAGGAGAAGTGGGCATGTGTTCGGCAGGTGAAAAGTGCAGATCCTGTTTCAGAGTATGAAACAGGATCCGCATGTTCATCCTGTTCCTTTAAGAATCCTTTGCTTCATCAGCTGGGAATCCACCATAGTTCTCTACACCGCACTATGCGTGGGCCCAGTTAACTGGCTAGTTCAAAGAAGTATGCCGCAGAGCTTTTGAAATAACCACTACCATGAGAATTATTTAACAGCTTTCGCAGCACCTTTTATTATAATTGTTATAAGGTTCATCTGTGTCTCCTTAAACCCAAGATGGCTGCCATGGACAAACCTATGCTGAGGCCTACGTCACTTGCTGTTGCCAATACTTGGTATGGGAATCTGGCAATAAGCCAGTCTTTTAGGTATAATTCTACCATCCTATCTCCAGTTTTTTAAAAGGCTTATGACCTTTCACCAGATAGCATAAGGACGAGTCGCTGGAGCAGACTATTTTGTGTGGGGTGGTGGGGGCCGGGGGCAGGGCATCTGTAAATCCGATGGGCTGTTTTTGTTATCCCTAGAGATGAGAAGGGCGAATGTGTGTTGCAGGCAAAATGTGCGGATCCTGTTTCACACTTAGACTGAAACAGGATCTGCACTTTTGAGCCTGTTCCTTTAAGAATCCTTTGATTCATCACCTGGGAATCCACCATGGTTCTCTAGACCTCTCTTTACATGGGCACAGGTAACTGGCTTGTTCCAAGAAGTATGCGACAGAGCTTTTGAATTAACCAGTACTTTTAGAATTGTCAGGTTTTTAGCATGTTTAACCGTAATTGTGATAACGTTTGAATGTGCCTCCTTAAACCCAAGATGGCTGCCACGGATATAAATATGCTGAGGCATAGCTGACTTGTTGATGCCTATTTTTGTTAGTGGAGACTGACAAGAAGACATTCTTCTAAGTATCATCCCACCATCATTTTTCCATTGCGTAAAAATGGAGGGAAATTTTGAAAGTTAGTATTAAAATCAGATGTAGGGTACGTATTTTTTTTTCTTTTTTTGTGGGGTAGGAGTGGATGGGCGTTTCAGGCCCTCTGTGAGTTCGCTGGTTTTCTTTTATTATCCCCAGAGAGGACAAGTGGGCATGTGTTTGGCAGGTGAAAAGTGTGGATTCTATTTCAGAGAATTAAACAGGATCCACATGGTCATCCCATTCCTTTAAGAATCCTTTACTTCATCAGCTGGGAATCCACCATGGTTCTATATACTCCTCTATGCATTGGCACAGGTAACTGGCTTGTTCCAAGAAGTATGCCGCAGAGCTTTTCAATTAACCAGTACGTTGAAAATTATTTGCAGGTTTTCAGCATTTCACCCTAATTGTAATAACGTTTGTATGTGCCTCCTGAAACCCAAGATGGCTGCCACGGACATAACTATGCTGAGGTGTAGCCGACTTGGTGTTGCCTATTTTTGTCAGCGGAGACTAACAAGAAGCCATTCTAAGTATAAGCCCACCGTCATTTTTCCATTGTTAAAAAATGCAGGGAAATTTTGCAAGTTAGCTTTATAATTAGTAGCTGGAGGGTACGTTTTTTTTTTTTTTTCATCGGGTCGGTGTCGATGGGGGGGTCAGGCCCTCTATAAATTTGCTGGTTTGTTTTTATTATCCCCAGAGAGGGGAAGTCGGCATTTGATGGCAGCTGAAAAGTGCGGATACTCTTTCAGAGAATTAAACAGCATTCGCATGGTCATCCCGTTCCTTTAAGAATCCTGAAAGGGCGCGGTGGCTCATGCCTGTAATCCTAGCACTCTGGGAGGCCGAGGCGGGTGGATCGCTCGAGGTCAGGAGTTCGAGACCAGCCTGAGCAAGAGCGAGACCCCGTCTCTACTAAAAATAGAAAGACATTATATGGACAACTAAAAATCTATATAGAAAAAATTAGCCGGGCATAGTGGCGCATGCCTGTAGTCCCAGCTACTCGGGAGGCTGAGGCAGTAGGATCGTTTAAGCCGAGGAGTCTGAGGTTGCTGTGAACTAAGCTGACGCCACGGCACTCACTCTAGCCTGGGCAACAAATTGAGATTCTGTCTCAACAAAAAAAAAAAAAAAAAAAGAATCCTTTGCTTCATCAGCTGGGAATCCACCATGGTTCTATATACGCCTCTATGCGTGGGCACAGGTACCTGGCTTGTACCAAGAAGTATGCCGCAGAGCTTTTCAATTAACCGCTACGTTGAAAATTATTTGCAGGTTTTCAGTGTTTCACCATAATTGTGATAAGGTTTGTATGTGCCTGCTGAAACCCAAGATGGCTGCACGGACATAACTATGCTGAGGCGTAGCTCACTTGGTGTTTCCTATTTTTGTCAGTGGAGACTGACAAGAAGCCATTCTTTTAAGTATAATCCCACCATGATTTTTCCATTGTTTAAAAATGCAGGGAAATTGTGCAAGTTAGCATTATAATTAGTAGCTGGAGGGTACTTTTTTTTTTTTGTGGTGTCGGTGTGGATGGGGGTGCAAGGCCCTCTAGATGTTCGCTGGTTTGTTTTTATTATCCCCAGAGAGGAGAAGTGGGCATGTTGTTGGCAGGTGAAAAGTGCGGATTCTGTTTCAAAGAATTAAACAGGATCCGCATGGTCATCTGCTTCCTTTAAGAATCCTTTGCTTCATCAGCTGGGAAACCAACATGGTTCTATATACTCCCGTATGGGTGGGCACAGGTGACTGGCTTGTTCCAAGAAGTATGCCACAGAGGTTTTCAAATAAAAAGTACATTGAAAATTATTTGCAGGTGTTCAGCGTTTCATCATAATTGCGACAACGTTTGTATGTGCCTTGAAACCCAAGATGGCTCCCACAGACATAACTATGCTGAGGCGTAGCTGACTTGGTTTTGCCAATTTTTGTTAGCGGAGACTGACAAGAAGCCATTCTTCTAAGTATCATGCCGCCATCATTTTTCCGTTGGTTAAAAATGAAGGGAAATTTTGGAACTTAGCATTATAATTAGTAGCTGGAGGGTACGGTGTTTTTTTGTGTGTGTGGTCGATGTGGATGGGGGGGGTCAGGCCCTCTGTCAGTTCGCTGGTTAGTTTTTATTATCCCCAGAGAAGAGAAGTGGGCATGTGTATGGCAGGTGAAAAGGGCGGATTCTGTTTCAGAGAATTAACGATGATCCCCATGGTCATCCCGTTCCTTTAATAATCCTTTACTTCATCAGCTGGAAATCCACCATGGTTCTATATACTCCTCTTTGCGTGGGAACAGGTAACTGGCTTGTTCCAAGAAGTATGCCGCAGAGCTTTTCAATTAACCACTACGTTGAAAATTATTTGCAGGTGTTCAGCGTTTCACCATAATTGTGATAACGTTTGTTTGTGCCTCCTGAAACCCAAGATGGCTGCCACGAACATAACTATGCTGAGGCGTAGCTGACTTGGTTTTGCCTATTTTTGTTAGTGGAGACTGACAAGAATCCATTCTTCTAAGTATCATATCACCATCATTTTTCCATTGTTTAAAAATGCAGGAAAATTTTGCAAATTAGCATTATAATTAGTAGCTGGAGGCTACGGTGTTTTTTTTTTTTTCCTGTGGGGTCGGTGTGGATGTGTTGGTCAGGCCCTCTGTCAGTTCGCTGGTTAGTTTTTATTATCCCCAGAGAGGAGAAGTGGGTATTAATATGGCAGGTGAAAACTGCGGATCTGTTTCAGAGAATTAAACAGGATCCGCATGGTAATCCCGATCCTTCAAGAATCCTTTGCTTCATGAGCTGGGAATCCACCATGGTTCTATATACTTCTCTATGCGTGGGCACAGGAAACTGGCTTGTTCCAAGAAGTATGCCTCAGAGCTTTTCAATTAACCAGTATGTTGAAAATCCTTTGCAGGTTTTCAGCGTTTCACCATAATTGTGATAACCTGTGTATGTGCCTACTGAAACCAAATATGGCTGCTACGGACATAACTATGCTGAGGCGTAGCTGACTTGGTGTTGCCTATTTTTGTCAGTGGAGACTGACAAGAAGCCATTCTTCTAAGTATCATCCCACTATCATTTCTCCATTGTTTAAAAATGCAGGGTTAATTTTGAAAATTGGCATTATAATTAGTAGCTGGAGGGTACTTTTTTTTTTGGGTGGGGTCGGTCATGATGGGTGTTCAGGCCCTCTGTCAGATCGCTGGTTTGTTTTTATTATCCCCAGAGAAGAGTAGTGGGCATGTGTTTGGCAGGTGAAAAGTGCAGATTCTGTTTCAGAGAATGAAACAGGATCCGCATGCTCATCCCGTTCCTTTTGGAAACTTTTGCTTCATCAGCTGGGAATCCACCATGGTTCTATATACTCCTCTATGTGTGGGCACAGGTAACTGGCTTGTTCCAAGAAGTATGCCACAGAGCTTTTCAATTAAGCAGTACGTTGAAAATTATTTGCAGGTTTTCAGCGTTTCACCATAATTTGGATAACCTTTGTGTGTGTCTCCTGAAACCCAATATGGCTGCCAAGGACATAAGTATGCTGAGGCGTAGCTGACTTCGTGTTGCCTATTTTTGTTAGTGGAGACTGACAAGAAGCCATTCTTCTAAGTATCATCCCACCACCATTTTTCCATTGTTTTAAAATGCAGGGAAATTTTGCAAGTTAGCATTATAATTAGTAGCTGGAGGGTACGGTTTTTTTTTGTGTGTGTGGTCGATGTGGATGGGGGGGGGTCAGGCCCTCTGTCAGTTCGCTGGTTAGTTTTTATTATCCCCAGAGAGGAGAAGTGGGCATGTGTTTGGCAGGTGAAAAGGGCGGATTCTGTTTCAGAGAATTAACGATGATTCCCATGGTCATCCCGTTCCTTTAATAATCCTTAACTTCATCAGCTGGAAATCCACCATGGTTCTATATACTCCTCTTTGCGTGGGAACAAGTAACTGGCTTGTTCCAAGAAGTATGCCGCAGAGCTTTTCAATTAACCACTACGTTGAAAATTATTTGCAGGTGTTCAGCGTTTCACCATAATTGTGATAACGTTTGTTTGTGCCTCCTGAAACCCAAGAAGGCTGCGACGGACATAACTATGCTGAGGAGTAGCTCACTTGGTGTTGCCTATTTTTGTTAGTGGAGACTGACAAGAAGCCATTCTTCTAAGTATCATCCCACCACCATTTTTCCATTGTTTTAAAATGCAGGGAAATTTTGCAAGTTAGTATGATAATTAGTAGCTGGAGGGTACTTTTTTTTTTTGTGGGGTCGGTGTAGATGGGGGTGCAAGGCCCTCTAGATGTTCGCTGGTTTGTTTTTATTATCCCCAGAGAGGAGAAGTGGGCATGTTGTTGGCAGGTGAAAAGTGCGGATTCTGTTTCAAAGAATTAAACAGGATCCGCATGGTCATCTGCTTCCTTTAAGAATCCTTTGCTTCATCAGCTGGGAAACCACCATGGTTCTATATACTCCCGTATGGGTGGGCACAGGTTACTGGCTTGTTCCAAGAAGTATGCCACAGAGTTTTTCAAATAAAAAGTACATTGAAAATTATTTGCAGGTGTTCAGCGTTTCATCATAATTGCGACAACGTTTGTATGTGCCTAGAAACCCAAGATGGCTGCCACAGACATAACTATGCTGAGGCGTAGCTGACTTGGTTTTGCCGATTTTTGTTAGTGGAGACTGACAAGAAGCCATTCTTCTAAGTATCATGCTGCCATCATTTTTCCGTTGGTTAAAAATTAAGGGAAATTTTGGAAGTTAGCATTATAATTAGTAGCTGGAGGGTACGGTTTTTTTTGTGTGTGTGGTCGATGTAGATGGGGGGGTCAGGCCCTGTGTCACTTAACTGGTTAGTTTTTATTATCCCCAGAGAGGAGAAATGGGCATGTGTTTGGCAGGTGAAAAGGGCAGATTCTGTTTCAGAGAATTAACGATGATCCCGATGCCTATCCCGTTCCTTTAATAATCCTTTACTTCATCAGCTGGAAATCCACCATGGTTCTATATACTCCTCTTTGCGTGGGAACAGGTAAGTGGCTTGTTCCAAGAAGTATGCCGCAGAGCTTTTCAATTAACCACTACGTTGAAAATTATTTGCAGGTGTTCAGCGTTTCATCATAATTGTGATAACGTTTGTTTGTGCCTCTTGATACCCAAGATGGCTGCCACGAACATAACGATGCTGAGGCATAGCTGACTTGGTTTTGCCTATTTTTGTTAGTGGAGACTGACAAGAATCCATTCTTCTAAGTATCATCTCACCATCATTTTTCCATTGTTTAAAAATGCAGGAAAATTTTGCAAGTTAGCATTATAATTAGTAGCTGGAGGGTACTTTTTTTTTTGTGGGGTCAGTGTGGATTGGTTGGTCAGGCCATCTGTCAATTCACTGGTTTGTTTTTATTATCCCCAGAGAGGAGAAGTGGGCATGTGTATGGCAGGTGAAAAGTTCGGATTCTGTTTCAGAGAATGAAACAGGATCCGCATGCTCATCCCGTTCCTTTTGGAAACTGTTGCTTCATCAGCTGGGAATCCACCATGGTTCTATATACTCCTCTATGTGTGGGCAAAGGTAACTGGCTTGTTCGAAGAAGTATGCCGCACAGCTTTTCAATTAAGCAGTACGTTGAAAATTATTTGCAGGTTTTCAGCGTTTCACCATAATTGTGATAACGTTTGTATGTGTCTCCTGAAATCCAATATGGCTGCCAAGGACATAAGTATGCTGAGGCGTAGCTGACTTCGTGTTGCCTATTTTTGTTAGTGGAGACTGACAAGAAGCCATTCTTCTAAGTATCATCCCATCACCATTTTTCCATTGTTTAAAAATGCAGGGAAATTTTGCAAGTTAGCATTATAATTAGTAGCTGGAGGGTACTTTTTTTTTTTTTTTGTGGGGTCAGTGTGGATGGGTTGGTCAGGCCATCTGTCAATTCACTGGTTTGTTTTTATTATCCCCAGAGAGGAGAAGTGGGCATGTGTTTGGCAGGTGAAAAGTGCGGATTCTGTTTCAGAGAATTAAACAGGATCCGCATGGTCATCTCATTCCTTTAGGAATCCTTTGCTTCATCAGCTGGGATTCCACCATGTTTCTATATACTCCTCTATGCGTGGGCACAGGTACCTGGCTTGTTCCAAGAAGTATGCTGGAGAGTTTTCAAATTAACCAGTACGTTGAAAATTATTTGCAGGTTTTCAGCGTTTCACCATAATTTTGATAACGTTTGTATGTGCCTCCTGAAACCCAAGAAGGCTGCGACGGACATAACTATGCTGAGGAGTAGCTGACTTGGTGTTGCCTATTTTTGTTAGTGGAGACTGACAAGAAGCCATTCTTCTAAGTATCATCCCACCACCATTTTTCCATTGTTTTAAAATGCAGGGAAATTTTGCAAGTTAGCATTATAATTAGTAGCTGGAGGGTACGGTTTTTTTGTGTGTGTGGTCGATGTGGATGGGGGGGGGTCAGGCCCTCTGTCAGTTCGCTGGTTAGTTTTTATTATCCCCAGAGAGGAGAAGTGGGTATGTGTTTGGCAGGTGAAAAGGGCGGATTCTGTTTCAGAGAATTAACGATGATCCCCATGGTCATCCCGTTCCTTTAATAATCCTTAACTTCATCAGCTGGAAATCCACCATGGTTCTATATACTCCTCTTTGCGTGGGAACAAGTAACTGGCTTGTTCCAAGAAGTATGCCGCAGAGCTTTTCAATTAACGACTACGTTGAAAATTATTTGCAGGTGTTCAGCATTTCACCATAATTGTGATAACGTTTGTTTGTGCCTCCTGAAACCCAAGAAGGCTGCGACGGACATAACTATGCTGAGGAGTAGCTGATTTGGTGTTGCCTATTTTTGTTAGTGGAGACTGACAAAAATCCATTCTTCTAAGTATCATCTCACCATCATTTTTCCATTGTTTAAAACTTCAGGAAAATTTTGCAAGTTAGCATTATAATTAGTAGCTGGAGGGTACGGTTTTTTTTTGTGTGTGGTCGATGTGGATGGGGGGGTCAGGCCCTCTGTCAGTTCGCTGGTTAGTTTTTATTATCCCCAGAGAGGAGAAGTGGGCATGTGTTTGGCAGGTGAAAAGTGCGGATTCTGTTTCAGAGAATTAAACAGGATCCGCATTGTCATCTCATTCCTTTAAGAATCCTTTGCTTCATCAGCTGGGATTCCACCATGTTTCTATATACTCCTCTATGCGTGGGCACAGGTACCTGGCTTGTTCCAAGAAGTATGCCGCAGAGCTTTTCAATTAACCACTACGTTGAAAATTATTTGCAGGTTTTCAGCGTTTCACCATAATTTTGATAACCTTTGTATGTGTCTCCTGAAACCCAATATGGCTGCCAAGGACATAAGTATGCTGAGGCGTAGCTCACTTCGTGTTGCCTATTTTTGTTAGTGGAGACTGACAAGAAGCCATTCTTCTAAGTATCATCCCACCACCATTTTTCCATTGTTTTAAAATGCAGGGAAATTTTGCAAGTTAGCATTATAATTAGTAGCTGGAGGGTACGGTTTTTTTTTGTGTGTGTGGTCGATGTGGATGGGGGGCGGGTCAGGCCCTCTGTCAGTTCGCTGGTTAGTTTTTATTATCCCCAGAGAGGAGAAGTGGGCATGTGTTTGGCAGGTGAAAAGGGCGGATTCTGTTTCAGAGAATTAACGATGATCCCCATGGTCATCCCGTTCCTTTAATAATCCTTAACTTCATCAGCTGGAAATCCACCATGGTTCTATATACTCCTCTTTGCGTGGGAACAAGTAACTGGCTTGTTCCAAGAAGTATGCCGCAGAGCTTTTCAATTAACCACTACGTAGAAAATTATTTGCAGGTGTTCAGCGTTTCACCATAATTGTGATAACGTTTGTTTGTGCCTCCTGAAACCCAAGAAGGCTGCGACGGACATAACTATGCTGCGGAGTAGGTGACTTGGTGTTGCCTATTTTTGTTAGTGGAGACAGACAAGAATCCATTCTTCTAAGTATCATCCCACCACCATTTTTCCATTGTTTTAAAATGCAGGGAAATTTTGCAAGTTAGTATTATAATTAGTAGCTGGAGGGTACTTTTTTTTTTGTGGGGTCGGTGTAGATGGGGGTGCAAGGCCCTCTAGATGTTCGCTGGTTTGTTTTTATTATCCCCAGAGAGGAGAAGTGGGCATGTTGTTGGCAGGTGAAAAGTGCGGATTCTGTTTCAAAGAATTAAACAGGATCCGCATGGTCATCTGCTTCCTTTAAGAATCCTTTGTTTCATCAGCTGGGAAACCACCATGGTTCTATATACTCCCGTATGGGTGGGCACAGGTTACTGGCTTGTTCCAAGAAGTATGCCACAGAGCTTTTCAAATAAAAAGTACATTGAAAATTATTTCCAGGTGTTCAGCGTTTCATCATAATTGCGACAACGTTTGTATGTGCCTAGAAACCCAAGATGGCTGCCACAGACATAACTATGCTGAGGCGTAGCTGACTTGGTTTTGCCGATTTTTGTTAGTGGAGACTGACAAGAAGCCATTCTTCTAAGTATCATGCTGCCATCATTTTTCCGTTGGTTAAAAATTAAGGGAAATTTTGGAAGTTAGCATTATAATTAGTAGCTGGAGGGTACGGTTTTTTTTTTTGTGTGTGGTCGATGTAGATGGGGGGGTCAGGCCCTGTGTCACTTAACTGGTTAGTTTTTATTATCCCCAGAGAGGAGAAGTGGGCATGTGTTTGGCAGGTGAAAAGGGCGGATTCTGTTTCAGAGAATTAACGATGATCCCGATGCCTATCCCGTTCCTTTAATAATCCTTTACTTCATCAGCTGGAAATCCACCATGGTTCTATATACTCCTCTTTGCGTGGGAACAGGTAAGTGGCTTGTTCCAAGAAGTATGCCGCAGAGCTTTTCAATTAACCACTACGTTGAAAATTATTTGCAGGTGTTCAGCGTTTCACCATAATTGTGATAACGTTTGTTTGTGCCTCTTGATACCCAAGATGGCTGCCACGAACATAACGATGCTGAGGCATAGCTGACTTGGTTTTGCCTATTTTTGTTAGTGGAGACTGACAAGAATCCATTCTTCTAAGTATCATCTCACCATCATTTTTCCATTGTTTAAAAATGCAGGAAAATTTTGCAAGTTAGCATTATAATTAGTAGCTGGAGGGTACTTTATTTTTTGTGGGGTCAGTGTGGATTGGTTGGTCAGGCCATCTGTCAATTCACTGGTTTGTTTTTATTATCCCCAGAGAGGAGAAGTGGGCATGTGTTTGGCAGGTGAAAAGTTCGGATTCTGTTTCAGAGAATGAAACAGGATCCGCATGCTCATCCCGTTCCTTTTGGAAACTGTTGCTTCATCAGCTGGGAATCCACCATGGTTCTATATACTCCTCTATGTGTGGGCAAAGGTAACTGGCTTGTTCGAAGAAGTATGCCGCAGAGCTTTTCAATTAAGCAGTACGTTGAAAATTATTTGCAGGTTTTCAGCGTTTCACCATAATTGTGATAACGTTTGTATGTGTCTCCTGAAATCCAATATGGCTGCCAAGGACATAAGTATGCTGAGGCGTAGCTGACTTCGTGTTGCCTATTTTTGTTAGTGGAGACTGACAAGAAGCCATTCTTCTAAGTATCATCCCATCACCATTTTTCCATTGTTTAAAAATGCAGGGAAATTTTGCAAGTTAGCATTATAATTAGTAGCTGGAGGGTACTTTTTTTTTTTTTTTGTGGGGTCAGTGTGGATGGGTTGGTCAGGCCATCTGTCAATTCACTGGTTTGTTTTTATTATCCCCAGAGAGGAGAAGTGGGCATGTGTTTGGCAGGTGAAAAGTGCGGATTCTGTTTCAGAGAATTAAACAGGATCCGCATGGTCATCTCATTCCTTTAAGAATCCTTTGCTTCATCAGCTGGGATTCCACCATGTTTCTATATACTCCTCTATGCGTGGGCACAGGTACCTGGCTTGTTCCAAGAAGTATGCTGGAGAGTTTTCAAATTAACCAGTACGTTGAAAATTATTTGCAGGTTTTCAGCGTTTCACCATAATTTTGATAACGTTTGTATGTGCCTCCTGAAACCCAAGAAGGCTGCGACGGACATAACTATGCTGAGGAGTAGCTGACTTGGTGTTGCCTATTTTTGTTAGCGGAGACTGACAAGAAGCCATTCTTCTAAGTATCATCCCACCACCATTTTTCCATTGTTTGAAAATGCAGGGAAATTTTGCAAGTTAGCATTATAATTAGTAGCTGGAGGGTACGGTTTTTTTGTGTGTGTGGTCGATGTGGATGGGGGGTGGTCAGGCCCTCTGTCAGTTCGCTGGTTGGTTTTTATTATCCCCAGAGAGGAGAAGTGGGTATGTGTTTGGCAGGTGAAAAGGGGGGATTCTGTTTCAGAGAATTAACGATGATCCCCATGGTCATCCCGTTCCTTTAATAATCCTTTACTTCATCAGCTGGAAATCCACCATGGTTCTATATACTCCTCTTTGCGTGGCAACAAGTAACTGGCTTGTTCCAAGAAGTATGCCGCAGAGCTTTTCAATTAACGACTACGTTGAAAATTATTTGCAGGTGTTCAGCGTTTCACCATAATTGTGATAACGTTTGTTTGTGCCTCCTGAAACCCAAGAAGGCTGCGACGGACATAACTATGCTGAGGAGTAGCTGACTTGGTGTTGCCTATTTTTGTTAGTGGAGACTGACAAGAATCCATTCTTCTAAGTATCATCTCACCATCATTTTTCCATTGTTTAAAAATTCAGGAAAATTTTGCAAGTTAGCATTATAATTAGTAGCTGGAGGGTACGGTTTTTTTTTGTGTGTGGTCGATGTGGATGGGGGGGTCAGGCCCTCTGTCAGTTCGCTGGTTAGTTTTTATTATCCCCAGAGAGGAGAAGTGGGCAGGTGTTTGGCAGGTGAAAAGTGCGGATTCTGTTTCAGAGAATTAAACAGGATCCGCATTGTCATCTCATTCCTTTAAGAATCCTTTGCTTCATCAGCTGGGATTCCACCATGTTTCTATATACTCCTCTAAGCGTGGGCACAGGTACCTGGCTTGTTCCAAGAAGTATGCCGCAGAGCTTTTCAATTAACCACTACGTTGAAAATTATTTGCAGGTTTTCAGCGTTTCACCATAATTTTGATAACGTTTGTATGTGCCTCCTGAAACCCTAGAAGGCTGCGACGGACATAACTATGCTGTGGAGTAGCTGACTTGGTGTTGCCTATTTTTGTTAGTGGAGACAGACAAGAAGCCATTCTTCTAAGTATCATCCCACCACCATTTTTCCATTGTTTTAAAATGCAGGGAAATTTTGCAAGTTAGCATTATAATTACTAGCTGGAGGGTACGGTTTTTTTGTGTGTGTGGTCGATGTGGATGGGGGGGTCAGGCCCTCTGTCAGTTCGCTGGTTCGTTTTTATTATCCCCAGAGAGGAGAAGTGGGCATGTGTTTGGCAGGTGAAAAGGGCGGATTCTGTTTCAGAGAATTAAGGATGATCCCCATGGTCATCCCGTTCCTTTAATAATCCTTTACTTCATCAGCTGGAAATCCACCATGGTTCTATATACTCCTCTTTGCATGGGAACAGGTAAATGGCTTGTTCCAAGAAGTATGCCGCAGAGCTTTTCAATTAACCACTACGTTGAAAATTATTTGCAGGTGTTCAGCGTTTCACCATAATTGTGATAACGTTTGTTTGTGCCTCCTGAAATCCAAGAAGGCTGCCACGAACATAACGATGCTGAGGCGTAGCTGACTTGGTTTTGCCTATTTTTGTTAGTGGAGACTGACAAGAATCCATTCTTCTAAATATCATCTCACCATCATTTTTCCCTTGTTTAAAAATTCAGGAAAATTTTGCAAGCTAGCATTATAATTAGTAGCTGGAGGCTACGGTGTTTTTTTTTTTTTTTTCCTGTGGGGTCGGTGTGGATGTGTTGGTCAGGCCCTCTGTCAGTTCGCTGGTTTGTTTTTATTATCCCCAGAGAGGAGAAGTGGGTATTAGTATGGCAGGTGATAACTGCGGATCTGTTTCAGAGAATTAAACAGGATCCGCATGGTAATCCCGTTCCTTTAAGAATCCTTTGCTTCATGAGCTGGGAATCCACCATGGTTCTATATACTTCTCTATGCGTGGGCACAGGAAACTGGCTTGTTCCAAGAAGTATGCCTCAGAGCTTTTCAATTAACCAGTATGTTGAAAATCCTTTGCAGGTTTTCAGCGTTTCACCATAATTGTGATAACGTGTGTATGTGCCTACTGAAACCAAATATGGCTGCTACGGACATAACTATGCTGAGGCGTAGCTGACTTGGTGTTGCCTATTTTTGTCAGTGGAGACTGACAAGAAGCCATTCTTCTAAGTGTCATCCCACCATCATTTCTCCATTGTTTAAAAATGCAGGGAAATTTTGCAAATTAGCATTATAATTAGTAGCTGGAGGTTACTTTTTTTTTTTGTGGGGTCGGTCAAGATGGGTGTTCAGGCCCTCTGTCAGATCGCTGGTTTGTTTTTATTATCCCCAGAGAGGAGAAGTGGGCATGTGTTTGGCAGGTGAAAAGTGCGGATTCTGTTTCAGAGAATTAAACAGGATCCGCATGGTCATCTCATTCCTTTAAGAATCCTTTGCTTCATCAGCTGGGATTCCACCATGTTTCTATATACTCCTCTATGCGTGGGCACAGGTACCTGGCTTGTTCCAAGAAGTATGCTGGAGAGTTTTCAAATTAACCAGTACGTTGAAAATTATTTGCAGGTTTTCAGCGTTTCACCATAATTTTGATAACGTTTGTATGTGCCTCCTGAAACCCAAGAAGGCTGCGACGGACATAACTATGCTGAGGAGTAGCTGACTTGGTGTTGCCTATTTTTGTTAGCGGAGACAGACAAGAAGCCATGCTTCTAAGTATCATCCCACCACCATTTTTCCATTGTTTTAAAATGCAGGGAAATTTTGCAAGTTAGCATTATAATTAGTAGCTGGAGGGTACGGTTTTATTTTGTGTGTGGTCGATGTGGATGGGGGGGTCAGGCCCTCTGTCAGTTCGCTGGTTAGTTTTTATTATCCCCAGAGAGGAGAAGTGGGCATGTGTTTGGCAGGTGAAAAGGGCGGATTCTGTTTCAGAGAATTAAGGATGATCCCCATGGTCATCCCGTTCCTTTAATAATCCTTTACTTCATCAGCTGGAAATCCACCATGGTTCTATATACTCCTCTTTGCGTGGGAACAGGTAACTGGCTTGTTCCAAGAAGTATGCCGGAGAGCTTTTCAATTAACCAGTACGTTGAAAATTATTTGCAGGTGTTCAGGGTTTCACCATAATTGTGATAACGTTTGTTTGTGCCTCCTGAAACCCAAGAAGGCTGCGACGGACATAACTATGATGAGGAGTAGCTGTCTTGGTGTTGCCTATTTGTGTTAGTGGAGACTGACAAGAAGCCATTCTTCTAAGTATCATCCCACCACCATTTTTCCATTGTTTTAAAATGCAGGGAAATTTTGTAAGTTAGCATTATAATTAGTAGCTGGAGGGTACGGTGTTTTTTTTTTTTTTTCCTATGGGGTCGGTGTGGATGTGTTGGTCAGGCCCTCTGTCAGTTCGCTGGTTTGTTTTTATTATCCCCAGAGAGGAGAAGTGGGCATTAGTATGGCAGGTGAAAAGTGCGGATTCTGTTTCAGAGAATTAAACAGGATCCGCATGGTAATCCCGTTCCTTTAAGAATCCTTTGCTTCATGAGCTGGGAATCCACCATGGTTCTATATTCTTCTCTATGCGTGGGCAGAGGAAACTGGCTTCTTCCAAGAAGTATGCCTCAGAGCTTTTCAATTAACCAGTATGTTGAAAATCCTTTGCAGGTTTTCAGCGTTTCACTATAATTGTGATAACGTGTGTGTATGTGCCTACTGAAACCAAATATGGCTGCTATGGACATAACTATGCTGAGGCGTAGCTGACTTGGTGTTGCCTATTTTTGTCAGTGGAGACTGACAAGAAGCCATTCTTCTAAGTATCATCCCACCATCATTTCTCCATTGTTTAAAAATGCAGGGAAATTTTGCAAATTGGCATTATAATTAGTATCTGGAGGGTACTTTTTTTTTTGTGGGGTCAGTCAGGATGGGTGTTCAGGTGTTGAGTCTAAGAATACTGAGTTGTAGAAATGCCCCCTGTATTTCTGGAGACAAGATTTGATTTCAGAAGTCAAATAAGGCTTTGCCTTAAGGAAAAGATAAATGTGTTAGTTCAAAAGCTGCCTCGTCTCAGGAGGGCGTCTTGCTGGTCAGTAGAAGCTGCATCTCAAGGAGACAGCTGTAAACTGGGCCTTTGGTTCTCACCTGTTTTGAAAGACAAGGCAGGCCTCCCTTAGGACCAAAGGTTGCTGGTGCTGCTGACAGGTGGACCCCCGGAGATGAGAGCTAATCAGATAGATATGCTAATGCCCAAGCCGGGCCCAGATGGAACCATGCGGTTCAAGGAATTAACACAAAGCACAGCCCATGTTGACTTCTGGGATCATCTCTGTCTCCAAGAACACAATCACCAGAGCCAAGATGTCTCTGTTTGTTGCTAAAGTAATAGCCTTATCATAAAACTTAGAAGTTTGCCCCAAGAAGATTTTATAACCCATTGTTCCCCTAGTTAGAGTTAGTTAAAGGATCTGTAGTAGACTTTTAGGAGACTTTGACCCTAAAGCAAACTGCCTGTTAGTATCAAAATCCCGTTGCGCTTGGCAACCGGAGCCTTTATGTACCCTATATAATACCTGTGTGGAGTTTCAGTCGGGGAAATATTTGATGCAGGTAAAATATTTCCATCCGGATACCCTCCTTTATCTATTTTCATAAACTTTCACTTTATAAACAAAACAAAAAAAAAAAAGGACCTGTTTGCGGGTAGCGTAGCTAACTCCCCGCAAACTGGCATAGTCGGCAGGACACTCCGATAGGGTCTTGAAGGCAAAAGGCTTTGCTCGAGCGAAGAGTTCCCGAATTGCATCGCAAGGGATCTAGAGTGGATTGAAAGTCGCGCGCGTGTCTTACCTAGTGAGAGGTAAGTGAACATCTCCAGGGCAAAGTAAATTATTATTCTGTCCGGGTTAAAATAATGAGGAAGACTATCTTTTCTGAGTATGTGGAATTGTTGAGAGCTTATTAAAGAGTACTAGAGTAATTGCCAAAAAGAAAAATCTCGAGAAATTGTTAATTTAATTTCCAAGCACTGTGATTGGTTCTCACCTCCGGGTGAGTTCAAGCTGCAGCAAAAGTAGTTGGCGCTGAAAACATTATGAAAAGCGCTCCAAAAATAAATAAATAAATAAATAAATTAAATTTCTCTATGTATTTAAAAGCTCTGCTCTTTAATTTCTCAAGCTCTACAGCTGTTTCATTCTAACTCAGAATTCTCTTTTAGCGAGACGGAGGATATCCGTCCTAAAATAAGCTTAGTAAAAGATCTGGAGCCTGTTTTTAGCAGAAAAGAGAAGGTCAATTGGGACCTTCTGTCTGCATTGGGCCAGGATAAGACAAAGCCAATAAAAGTAGGTACCGACCCTCTTCTCGGGTCTATAGAAAATATAGAAAAGAGAAAAAGAAAGAATTCTAAAGGAGAACTTTCACTTTAAGAGCTCTCTGCGCGGCTCAAGTCAGCCGCTTTAAGCTTGGGAACCGCTACTCTCTAATGCAAATGATTCCCTGAAGCATGATCCACCGTTGAGAGAGGCTGTTAAAAAAAAAAAAAAACTTTTAAAGAACAAACTAAGATCTTAGAAAAGATGATCAGGTTATTGCTCAAATTCAACAGTGCTGTATTAGAACATAAGAGAAGATAGCTTCTCCTAAACAGTCTGTGTTTTCTTGTGTAAGATGTTAAAGAAAATGTTAATGAAACTTATGTAGATTTTATCACTAGATTACAAGATGTGCAAAAAACGGTTAGTCCGCCTGACTTAAAAAATTTAATATTACATATATTGGCTTTTAATAATACTAATTCAAAATGTTAGCGGCTTTTACATCCGCCGCTCAAAAAAAAAAAAAAAAGGGTTTCGCCGAAAAGTTAAATCAGAGGCTTTTAAAATACAAATGTTGGCTGAGGCTAGCAGTGGGAAAGGCATTCCCAGAAAGCAAAAAACTGTCGTAAAATGTCTCGATTACGTCCGTAAAGGACATTTTGGAAAAAAAAAAAATTATAAACAACTTTCCGGAGCTTTTATCACTGACCGGAGCTCTCTTACCTTAAAAGGGATTTCAGTACATTTGGGTATAGTTGATTCAGATTACTCAGGAAAAATTTCAGTTAATGATGAGTTCCAATTTTGATTATCTTATTCAGGCTAGAGACCGTATTGCACAACTTCTATTGTTACCTTATATACAGAAGTTCTAAGGCAAGGAGGTTTTGGGAGCACTGGAACTAAAGTGTATTGGCAAGCTTTAATTAATGACCAGAGACCTCAATTAGAGATTAAGTTAAATGGCAAATCTTTTGTTGGACTTGTAGATACTGGGGCTGATGTTACAATTATTTCTAAAAGTTTTTGGCCAAAGGCTTGGCCTTTACAAGAAGTTCCTACTGTTCTTACCGGAATAGGAACGATGACTGACATATTTCAAAGTCGACAAATTTTAAATTGTTCAGGTCCTGATGGACAGACAGCCACTTTAAAACCTTACGTGGCTAACATCACTATTAATTTGTGGGGAAGAGATTTGTTACAGCAATGGGGAGCATACATCAATATACCTAATACATCTGCTCCTGCTAAACAGATTATGTTAAATATGAATTATAACCCTTGTTTTGGTTTGGGTAAAAGGAGCCAAGGGGCTAAGACTTTCGAGGCACCAAAGGCACATACTTCTCGGCATGGTTTATGCTATCCAAATTTTGGATAGCGGCCACTGCTGCTGAAAAGCACCATTATGCTCTGGCTTTAAATTGGATATCACAAAAGCCTATATGGACAGAGCAGTGGCCACTAAACCAAGAAAAATTGGGTGCTCTTCAAATATTAGGAGAAGAACAATTACAAGCAGGACATATAGAGGAGTCCACCAGTCCGTGGAATTCTCCTATATTTGTTATTAAAAAGAAATCTGGCAAATGGCAAATGTTAACTGATTTAAAAATAATCAATATAATTATACAATTAATAATCAAGCCAAACGTATTGTTTCTCATTGTCCCACTTGTCAATTAATTAATCAGCTTAAATTTTCTGCAGGACTTAATCCTCGAGGTCTCTCGCCAAATGAATTATGGCAAATGGATGTTACTCATATTCCTAAATTTGGCAAGTTAGGTATTGTACGTGTTACTGTAGATACTTATTCCAGTCTTATTATGGCTACTCCATCCTCTGGAGAAACTGTTAGACATGTACTTTCACGTTTACACTCCTGTTTTGTATAAATGGGAGTCCCAGCCACCATTAAAACTGACAATGGCCCTGCTTACACTAGTCATTCTTTTGCAGCTTTTTATATTAAATGAGACATCAAGCACATTACTGGCATTCCTTATAATCCTCAAGGACAAGGTATTATAGAACGTACACATCAAACTTTAAAAAACATGTTATTAAAACAAAAAGGGGGAGGTAGACAGTCTCCCAAAGACAGAATAAATCAAGCCTTATTTACCTAAAATTTTTTGAATATTCATAAGGAAGATAAATTAACAGCAATAGAAAAGCATTGGAATGGGAGTCCACAATCAGACTCTTTCCCTCACCAGCCTATCTGGTGGAAAGATAATGTAGAAAATAAATGGAAAAAAGGATGGGCAAAGGTGTGGGGGAGAGTTTTTGCTTGTGTTTTGACAGATGACAGACCAACAGTCTGGATTCCAAGCAGAAGAATCAAACCCAGAGTGGAAACTCAAGGGGAAAAAGCAGAAGACACGTCAGGCACAGACCATGACGTGGGGACAGCTGAAGAGAACATACAAAGAAGCAGACAAGATATTGAACCGGACATTTGTACCTAAAACGTCTGTAAATCTTTTTCTTGCCATGATCTGCGTGGTGAGCATGGTGGTAAGAGTGTCTGGCAACCAGACACATCACTATTGGGCATTCTAAAATTGCACCCACAGATATACCCCTTTGTAAGAAAGTAATAATTTCTGATCCTAAAACTTGGGTACAATGGGACAATTATAGAGCTCACACAGGGCGCATTCTTGCTGGGTCCACATCTTATGGTGTTGTCCTAGACTGGAGTCCCTATGGACATCCTGCCTCCTCTCACAATTTTAAAAAGCTTCATTGGAATAAAACTGCCACCTCGATGTCTGTAAAAGACACTGACCTTAAAAGTCATATTACATGGCTCAATGATGGTATGAGCTCTCCAGCTCCTCATATTTTAGATGGCCCTATTCATGATCAATTGTGGAAAATATCAGCTGCTTTGCACCCTTTGCAGGCCTGGATTAGCACACACACTGGATACAAACAATAGCCGAGAATGGACTTTTAATTTAAATTCTACTCATTATATTCAAGTTTGTGTTAGACTGCCTTACTTATTTATGATTGGACATGCTGTTTATAAAGAACCTTCTTTCCTAGTGACCTGTGACAACTGTTCTTATTATACCTGTATTAAGAATTCTATAAAGTTCAACCCTTATAAAGAAACACTTTATATTTTCAAAGCCAGAACAGGACTGTGGTTACCTGTTAAAATGAATAGAGTCTGGCAAGAAACACCAGCAATGTTCCTTTTGGATAAACTACTTAACCACATTCTTAAACGTACAAAAAGATTTATTGGTCTCTTAATAGCAGCTATTTTGGGAATCATTGCTGTCACTGCTTCTGCGGCCACCGCAGGTGTGGCTCTACATCAGACCGTTCAGACCACTGAATTTGTTCAAAACTGGCACCATGATTCAAATCAATTATGGTCTACACAAAATCAAATTGACTCTAAATTAGCTACTCAAGTGGCTGACTTACAGCAAGCAGTCACCTTGTTGGGAGACCAGGTTATAAGTCTACAAAAGCAACTTAGACTTCGTTGTGATTGGAATCTCACTCAATTTTGTGTTACACCTCATATATATAATCAAACTCGGTTTCCTTGGGAAAACATCAAAAAACATCTACTTAATCAAGGAAATCTGACTGAAGAGATTAAAAATTTACAACAAGAAATATTAAGTACCTTCAGTCACAAACTTAAATTGCTCTCTGAAGCTGACATTATTGATGACATCTCTTCTGGTTTGGAGTCAGCTGATCCACTTTATCATCTTAAGATCTATGGGAGTTCCACTATTGTAACTTTTAGCATTATTTTAATCCTTTGCTTGTGTTTATTTATAGTCTGGAGAAAACTCCAAAGCAGACAAGAATCCAGAGACCAACTCCTCGCTGTGATGGCTGTCCAACTCCATCAACTTTCTTCAAAAAATAAAAAAGGGGGAGATGTTGAGCCTAAGAATACTGAGTTGTAGAAATGCCCCCTGTATTTCTGGAGACAAGATTTGATTTCAGAAGTCAAATAAGGCTTTGCCTTAAGGAAAAGATAAATGTGTTAGTTCAAAAGCTGCCTCGTCTCAGGAGGGCATCTTGCTGGTCAGTAGAAGCTGCATCTCAAGGAGACAGCTGTAAACTGGGCCTTTGGTTCTCACCTGTTTTGAAAGACAAGGCAGGCCTCCCTTAGGACCAAAGGTTGCTGGTGCTGCTGACAGGTGGACCCCCGGAGATGAGAGCTAATCAGATAGATATGCTAATGCCCAAGCCGGGCCCAGATGGAACCATGCGGTTCAAGGAATTAACACAAAGCACAGCCCATGTTGACTTCTGGGATCATCTCTGTCTCCAAGAACACAATCACCAGAGCCAAGATGTCTCTGTTTGTTGCTAAAGTAATAGCCTTATCATAAAACTTAGAAGTTTGCCCCAAGAAGATTTTATAACCCATTGTTCCCCTAGATAGAGTTAGTTAAAGGATCTGTAGTAGACTTTTAGGAGACTTTGACCCTAAAGCAAACTGCCTGTTAGTATCAAAATCCCGTTGCGCTTGGCAACCGGAGCCTGTATGTACCCTATATAATACCTGTGTGGAGTTTCAGTCGGGGAAATATTTGATGCGGGTAAAATATTTCCATCCGGATACCCTTCTTTATCTATTTTCATAAACATTCACTTTATAAACTATATCTTTGGCTCTGTGTATTATTATTACCATTACTTTATATTTTTATTTCTGTTTCCTACTATATTTTTCATCCTTTGCGATGACCCCTGCCTGAGAGACCTGATCGGAAGAAAAAACCTCTTTGCAGGGAGCGTAGCTAACTCCCTGCAAACTGGCGTAGTCAACTTAGAGATCTGATCAGAACAAAGAGAAAAGGACCTCTTTGCGGGGAGCGTAGCTAAATCCCCGCATTCAGGACCTCTGTTAGATCGCTGGTTTGTTTTTATTATCCCCAGAGAAGAGTAGTGGGCATGTGTTTGGCAGGTGAAAAGTGCGGATTCTGTTTCAGAGAATTAAACAGGATCCGCATGGTCATCTCATTCCTTTAGGAATCCTTTGCTTCATCAGCTGGGATTCCACCATGTTTCTATATACTCCTCTATGCATGGGCACAGGTACCTGGCTTGTACCAAGAAGTATGCTGGAGAGTTTTCAAATTAACCACTACGTTGAAAATTATTTGCAGGTTTTCAGCGTTTCACCATAATTGTGATAACGTTTGTATGTGCCTCCTGAAACCCAAGAAGGCTGCGACGGACATAACTATGCTGAGGAGTAGCTGACTTGGTGTTGCCTATTTTTGTTAGTGGAGACAGACAAGAAGCCATTCTTCTAAGTATCATCCCACCACCATTTTTCCATTGTTTTAAAATGCAGGGAAATTTTGCAAGTTAGCACTATAATTAGTAGCTGGAGGGTACGGTTTTTTTTTGTGTGGTCGATGTGATGGGGGGGTCAGGCCCTCTGTCAGTTCGCTGGTTAGTTTTTATTATAACCAGAGAGGAGAAGTGGGCATGTGTTTGGCAGGTGAAAAGGGGGGATTCTGTTTCAGAGAATTAACGATGATGCCCATGGTCATCCCGTTCCTTTAATAATCCTTTACTTCATCAGCTGGAAATCCACCATGGTTCTATATACTCCTCTTTGCGTGGGAACAGGTAACTGGCTTGTTCCAAGAAGTATGCCGCAGAGCTTTACAATTAACCACTACGATGAAAATTATTTGCAGGTGTTCAGCGTTTCACCATAATTGTGATAACGTTTGTTTGTGCCTCCTGAAACCCAAGAAGGCTGCGACGGACATAACTATGCTGAGGAGTAGCTGACTTTGTGTTGCCTATTTTTGTTAGTGGAGACTGACAAGAAGCCATTCTTCTAAGTATCATCCCACCACCATTTTTCCATTGTTTTAAAATGCAGGGAAATTTTGCAAGTTAGCATTATAATTACTAGCTGGAGGGTACGGTTTTTTTTTTGTGTGTGGTCGATGTGGATGGGGGGATCAGGCCCTCTGTCACTTCGCTGGTTAGTTTTTATTATCCCCAGAGAGGAGAAGTGGGCATGTGTTTGGCAGGTGAAAATGGCGGATTCTGTTTCAGAGAATTAACGATGATCCCCATGGTCATCCCATTCCTTTAATAATCCTTTATTACACCAGCTGGAAATCCACCATGGTTCTATATACTCCTCTTTGCGTGGGAACAGGTAAGTGGCTTGTTCCAAGAAGTATGCCGCAGAGCTTTTCAATTAACCAGTACGTTGAAAATTATTTGCAGGTGTTCAGCGTTTCACCATAATTGTGATAACGTTTGTTTGTGCCTCCTGAAACCCAAGAAGGCTGCGACGGACATAACTATGCTGAGGAGTAGCTGACTTGGTGTTGCCTATTTTTGTTAGTGGAGACTGACAAGAAGCCATTCTTCTAAGTAGCATCCCACCACCATTTTTCCATTGTTTTAAAATGCAGGGAAATTTTGCAAGTTAGCATTATAATTAGTAGCTGGAGGGTACGGTTTTTTTTTTGTGTGTGTGGTCGATGTAGATGGGGGGGTAAGGCCCTCTGTCAGTTCGCTGGTTAGTTTTTATTATCCCCAGACAGGAGAAGTGGGCATGTGTTTGGCAGGTGAAAAGGGGGGATTCTGTTTCAGAGAATTAACGATGATCCCCATGCTCATCTCGTTCCTTTAATAATCCTTTACTTCATCAGCTGGAAATCCACCATGGTTCTATATACTCCTCTTTGCGTGGGAACAGGTAACTGGCTTGTTCCAAGAAGTATGCCGCAGAGCTTTTCAATTAACCACTACGATGAAAATTATTTGCAGGTGTTCAGCGTTTCACCATAATTGTGATAACGTTTGTTTGTGCCTCCAGAAACCCAAGAAGGCTGCGACGGACATAACTATGCTGAGGAGTAGCTGACTTGGTGTTGCCTATTTTTGTTAGTGGAGACTGACAAGAAGCCATTCTTCTAAGTATCATCCCACCACCATTTTTCCATTGTTTTAAAATGCAGGGAAATTTTGCAAGTTAGCATTATAATTAGTAGCTGGAGGGTACGGTTTTTTTGTGTGTGTGGTCGATGAGGATGGGGGGGTCAGGCCCTCTGTCAGTTCGCTGGTTAGTTTTTATTATCCCCAGAGAGGAGAAGTGGGCATGTGTTTGGCAGGTGAAAAGGGCGGATTCTGTTTCAGAGAATTAACGATGATCCCCATGGTCATCCCTTTCCTTTAATAATCCTTTACTTCATCAGCTGGAAATCCACCATGGTTCTATATACTCCTCTTTGCATGGGAACAGGTAACTGGCTTGTTCCAAGAAGTATGCCGCAGAGCTTTTCAATTAACCACTACGTTCAAAATTATTTGCAGGTGTTCAGCGTTTCATCATAATTGTGATAACGTTTGTTTGTGTCTCCTGAAACCCAAGATGGCTGCCATGAACATAACGATGCTGAGGCGTAGCTGACTTGGTTTTGCCTATTTTTGTTAGTGGAGACTGACAAGAAGCCATTCTTCTAAGTATCATCCCACCATCATTTTTCCATTGTTTAAAAATGCAGTAAAATTTTGCAAGTTAGCATTATAATTAGTAGCTGGAGGCTACAGTGTTTTTTTTTTTTTTTTCCTGTGGGGTCGGTGTGGATGTGTTGGTCAGGCCCTCTGTCAGTTCGCTGGTTTGTTTTTATTATCCCCAGAGAGGAGAAGTGGGTATTAGTATGGCAGGTGAAAACTGCGGATCTGTTTCAGAGAATTAAACAGGATCCGCATGGTAATCCCGTTCCTTCAAGAATCCTTTGCTTCATGAGCTGGGAATCCACCATGGTTCTATATACTTCTCTATGCGTGGGCACAGGAAACTGGCTTGTTCCAAGAAGTATGCCTCAGAGCTTTTCAATTAACCAGTATGTTGAAAATCCTTTGCAGGTTTTCAGCGTTTCACCATAATTGTGATAACGTGTGTATGTGTCTCATGAAACCCAATATGGCTGCCAAGGACATAAGTATGCTGCGGCGTAGCTGACTTCGTGTTGCCTATTTTTGTTAGTGGAGACTGACAGGAAGCCATTATTCTAAGTATCATCCTACCATCATTTTTCCATTGTTTAAAAATGCAGGGAAATTTTGCAAGTTAGCATTATAATTAGTAGCTGGAGGGTACTTTTTTTTTTTTTTGTGGGGTCAGTGTGGATGGGTTGGTCAGGCCATCTGTCAGTTCACTGGTTTGTTTTTATTATCCCCAGAGAGGAGAAGAGGGCATTTGTTTGGCAGGTGAAAAGTGCGGATTCTGTTTCAGAGAATTAAACAGGATCCGCTTGGTCATCTCATTCCTTTAAGAATCCTTTGCTTCATCAGCTGGTATTCCACCATGTTTCTATATACTCCTCTATGCGTGGGCACAGGTACCTGGCTTGTTCCAAGAAGTATGCCGCAGAGCTTTTCAATTAACCACTACGTTGAAAATTATTTGCAGGTTTTCAGCGTTTCACCATAATTTTGATAACGTTTTTATGTGCCTCCTGAAACCCAAGAAGGCTGCGACGGACATAACTATGCTGAGGAGTAGCTGACTTGGTGTTGCCTATTTTTGTTAGTGGAGACTGACAAGAAGCCATTCTTCTAAGTATCTTCCCACCACCATTTTTGCATTGATTTAAAATGCAGGGAAATTTTGCAAGTTAGCATTATAATTAGTAGCTGGAGGGTACGGTTTTTTTGTGTGTGTGGTCGATGTGGATGGGGGGGTCAGGCCCTCTGTCAGTTCGCTGGTTAGTTTTTATTATCCCCAGAGAGGAGAAGTGGGCATGTGTTTGGCAGGTGAAAAGGGCGGATTCTGTTTCAGAGAATTAACGATGATCCCCATGGTCATCCCGTTCCTTTAATAGTCCTTTACTTCATCAGCTGGAAATCCACCATGGTTCTATATACTCCTCTTTGCGTGGGAACAGGTAACTGGCTTGTTCCAAGGAGTATGCCGCAGAGCTTTTCAATTAACCAGTACGTTGAAAATTATTTGCAGGTGTTCAGCGTTTCACCATAATTGTGATAACGTTTGTTTGTGCCTCCTGAAACCCAAGAAGGCTGCCACGAACATAACTATGCTGAGGCGTAGCTGACTTGGTTTGCCTATTTTTGTTAGTGGAGACTGACAAGAAGCCATTCTTCTAAGTATCATCTCACCATCATTTTTCCATTGTTTAAAAATGCAGGAAAATTTTGCAAGTTAGCATTATAATTAGTAGCTGGAAGCTACAGTGTTTTTTTTTTTTTTTTCCTGTGTGGTCGGTGTGGATGTGTTGGTCAGGCCCTCTGTCAGTTCGCTGGTTTGTTTTTATTATCCCCAGAGAGGAGAAGTGGGTATTAGTATGGCAGGTGAAAACTGCGGATCTGTTTCAGAGAATTAAACAGGATCCGCATGGTAATCCCGTTCCTTTAAGAATCCTTTGCTTCATGAGCTGGGAATCCACCATGGTTCTATATACTTCTCTATGCGTGGGCACAGGAAACTGGCTTGTTCCAAGAAGTATGCCTCAGAGCTTTTCAATTAACCAGTATGTTGAAAATCCTTTGGAGGTTTTCAGCCTTTCACCATACTTGTGATAACGTGTGTATGTGTCTCCTGAAACCCAATATGGCTGCCAAGGACATAAGTATGCTGAGGCGTAGCTGACTTCGTGTTGCCTATTTTTGTCAGTGGAGAATGACAAGAAGCCATTCTTCTAAGAAGCATCCCACCATCATTTTTCCAATGTTTAAAAATGCTGGGAAATTTTGCAAGTTAGCATTATAATTAGTAGCTGGAGGGTACTTTTTTTTTTTTTTGTGGGGTCAGTGTGGATGGGTTGGTCAGGCCATCTGTCAATTCACTGGTTTCTTTTTATTATCCCCAGAGAGGAGAGGTGGGCATGTGTTTGGCAGGTGAAAAGTGCGGATTCTGTTTCAGAGAATTAAACAGGATCCGCATGGTCATCTCATTCCTTTAAGAATCCTTTGCTTCATCAGCTGGGATTCCACCATGTTTCTATATACTCCTCTATGCGTGGGCACAGGTACCTGGCTTGTACCAAGAAGTATGCCGCAGAGTTTTTCAATTAACCACTACGTTGAAAATTATTTGCAGGTTTTCAGCGTTTCATCGTAATTTTGATAACGTTTGTATGTGCCTCCTGAAACCCAAGAAGGCTGCGACGGACATAACTATGCTGAGGAGTAGCTGACTTGGTGTTGCCTATTTTTGTTAGTGGAGACTGACAAGAAGCCATTCTTCTAAGTATCATCCCACCACCATTTTTCCATTGTTTTAAAATGCAGGGAAATTTTGAAAGTTAGCATTATAATTAGTAGCTGGAGGGTACGGTTTTTTTTTGTGTGTGGTCGATGTGGATGGGGGGGGTCAGGCCCTCTGTCAGTTCGCTGGTTAGTTTTTATTATAACCAGAGAGGAGAAGTGGGCATGTGTTTGGCAGGTGAAAAGGGGGGATTCTGTTTCAGAGAATTAACGATGATCCCCATGCTCATCCCGTTCCTTTAATAATCCTTTACTTCATCAGCTGGAAATCCACCATGGTTCTATATACTCCTCTTTGCATGGGAACAGGTAACTGGCTTGTTCCAAGAAGTATGCCGCAGAGCTTTTCAATTAACCACTACGATGAAAATTATTTGCAGGTGTTCAGCGTTTCACCATAATTGTGATAACGTTTGTTTGTGCCTCCTGAAACCCAAGAAGGCTGCAACGGACATAACTATGCTGAGGAGTAGCTGACTTGGTGTTGCCTATTTTTGTTAGTGGAGACACACAAGAAGCCATTCTTCTAAGTGTCATCCCACCACCATTTTTCCATTGTTTTAAAATGCCGGGAAATTTTGCAAGTTAGCATTATAATTAGTAGCTGGAGGGTACGGTTTTTTTTTTTTTGTGTGGTCGATGTCGAAGGGGGTGTCAGGCCCTCTGTCAGTTCGCTGGTTAGTTTTTATTATCCCCAGAGAGGAGAAGTGGGCATGTGTTTGGCAGGTGAAAAGGGCGGATTCTGTTTCAGAGAATTAACGATGATCCCCATGGTCATCCAGTTCCTTTAATAATCCTTTACTTCATCAGCTGGAAATCCATCATGGTTCTATATACTCCTCTTTGCGTGGGAACAGGTAACTGGCTTGTTCCAAGAAGTATGCCGCAGAGCTTTTCAATTAACCAGTACGTTGAAAATTATTTGCAGGTGTTCAGCATTTCACCATAATTGTGATAACGTTTGTTTGTGCCTCCTGAAACCCAAGAAGGCTGCCACGAACATAACTATGCTGAGGCGTAGCTGACTTGGTTTTGCCTATTTTTGTTAGTGGAGAGTGACAAGAATCCATTCTTCTAAGTATCATCTCACCATCATTTTTCCATTATTTAAAAATACAGGATAATTTTGCAAGTTAGCATTATAATTAGTAGCTGGAGGCTACGGTGTTTTTTTTTTTTTTTCCTGTGGGGTCGGTGTGGATGTGTTGGTGACGCCCTCTGTCAGTTCGCTGGTTTGTTTTTATTATCCCCAGAGAGGTGAAGTGGGTATTAGTATGGCAGGTGAAAACTACGGATCTGTTTCAGAGAATTAAACAGGATCCGCATGGTAATCCCGTTCCTTTAAGAATCCTTTGCTTCATGAGCTGGGAATCCACCATGGTTCTATGTACTTCTCTATGCGTGGGCACAGGAACTGGCTTGTTCCAAGAAGTATGCCTCAGAGCTTTTCAATTAACCAGTATGTTGAAAATCCTTTGCAGGTTTTCAGCGTTTCACCATAATTGTCATAACGTGTGTATGTGCCTACTGAAACTAAATATGGCTGCTACGGACATAACTATGCTGAGGCGTAGCTGACTTGGTGTTGCCTATTTTTGTCAGTGGAGACTGACAAGAAGCCATTCTTCTAAGTATCATCCCACCATCATTTCTCCATTGTTAAAAAATGCAGGGAAATTTTGCAAATTGGCATTATAATTAGTAGCTGGAGGGTACTTTTTTTTTTTGTGGGGTCAGTCAGGATGGGTGTTCAGGCCCTCTGTCAGATCGCTGGTTTGTTTTTATTATCCCCAGAGAAGAGTAGTGGGCATGTGTTTGGCAGGTGAAAAGTGCGGATTCTGTTTCAGAGAATTAAACAGGATCCGCATGGTCATCTCATTCCTTTAAGAATCCTTTGCTTCATCAGCTGGGATTCCACCATGTTTCTATATACTCCTCTATGCGTGGGCACAGGTACCTGACTTGTTCCAAGAAGTATGCTGGAGAGTTTTCAAATTAACCAGTACGTTGAAAATCATTTGCAGGTTTTCAGCGTTTCACCATAATTTTGATAACGTTTGTATGTGCCTCCTGAAACCCAAGAAGGCTGCGACGGACATAACTATGCTGAGGAGTAGCTGACTTGGTGTTGCCTATTTTTGTTAGTGGAGACAGACAAGAAGCCATTCTTCTAAGTATCATCCCACCACCATTTTTCCATTGTTTTAAAATGCAGGGAAATTTTGCAAGTGAGCATTATAATTAGTAGCTGGAGGGTACGGTTTTTTTTTTGTGTGGACGATGTGGATGTGTTGGTCAGGCACTCTGTCAGTTCGCTGGTTAGTTTTTATTATAACCAGAGAGGAGAAGTGGGCATGTGTTTGGCAGGAGAAAAGTGCGGATTCTGTTTCAGAGAATTAAGGATGATCCCCATGGTCATCCCGTTCCTTTAATAATCCTTAACTTCATCAGCTGGAAATCCACCATGGTTCTATATACTCCTCTTTGCGTGGGAAAGGTAACTGGCTTGTTCCAAGAAGTATGCCGCAGAGCTTTTCAATTAACCAGTACGTTGAAAATTATTTGCAGGTGTTCAGCGTTTCACCATAATTGTGATAACGTTTGTTTGTGCCTCCTGAAACCCCAGAAGGCTGCGACGGACATAACTATGCTGAGGAGTAGCTGACTTGGTGTTGCCTATTTTTGTTAGTGGAGACTGACAAGAAGCCATTCTTCTAAGTATCATCCCACCACCATTTTTCCATTGTTTTAAAATGCAGGGAAATTTTGCAAGTTAGCATTATGATTAGTAGCTGGAGGGTACGGTTTTTTTGTGTGTGTGTGGTCGATGTGGATGGGGGGGTCAGGCCCTCTGTCAGTTCGCTGGTTAGTTTTTATTATCCCCAGAGAGGAGAAGTGGGCATGTGTTTGGCAGGTGAAAAGGGCGGATTCTGTTTCAGAGAATTAACGATGATCCCCATGGTCATCCCGTTCCTATAATAATCCTTTACTTCATCAGCTGGAAATCCACCATGGTTC
This sequence comes from Eulemur rufifrons, assembly GCF_041146395.1. Taxonomy (NCBI): domain Eukaryota; kingdom Metazoa; phylum Chordata; class Mammalia; order Primates; family Lemuridae; genus Eulemur; species Eulemur rufifrons. The sequence goes on along the minus strand of NC_090992.1, from coordinate 37,754,544 downwards.
TATATACTCCTCTTTGCGTGGGCACAGGAAACTGGCTTGTTCCAAGAAGTATGCCTCAGAGCTTTTCAATTAACCAGTATGTTGAAAATCCTTTGTAGGTTTTCAGCGTTTCACCATAATTGTGATAACGTGTGCATGTGCCTACTGAAACCAAATATGGCTGCTACGGACATAACTATGCTGAGGCGTAGCTGACTTGGTGTTGCCTATTTTTGTCAGTGGAGACTGACAAGAAGCCATTCTTCTAAGTATGATCCCACCAACATTTCTCCATTGTTTAAAAATGCAGGAAAATTTTGCAAGTTAGCATTATAACTAGTAGCTGGAGGCTACGGTGTTTTTTTTTTTTTTTTTTCCTGTGGGGTTGGTGTGGATGTGTTGGTCAGGCCCTCTGTCAGTTCGCATTTTTGTTTTTATTATCCCCAGAGAGGAGAAGTGGGTATTAGTATGGCAGGTGAAAACTGCAGATCTGTTTCAGAGAATTAAACAGGATCCGCATGGAAATCCCCTTCCTTTAAGAATACTTTGCTTCATGAGCTGGGAATCCACCATGGTTCTATATACTTCTCTATGCGTGGGCACAAGAAAGTGGCTTGTTCCAAGAAGTATGCCTCAGAGCTTTTCAATTAAGCAGTATGTTGAAAATCCTTTGCAGGTTTTCATCGTTTCACCATAATTGTGATAACGTGTGTATGTGCCTACTGACACCAAATATGGCTACTACGGACATAACTATGCCGAGGCGTAGCTGACTTGGTGTTGCCTATTTTTGTCAGTGAGACTGACAAGAAGCCATTCTTCTAAGTATCAGCCCCCAGTCATTTCTCCATTGTTTAAAAATGCAGGGAAATTTTGCAAATTGGCATTATAATTAGTAGATGGAGGGTACTTTTTTTCTTGGGGTCAGTCAGGATGGGTGTTCAGGCCCTCTGTCAGATCGCTGGTTTGTTTTTATTATCCCCAGAGAAGAGTAGTGGGCATGTGTTTGGCAGGTGAAAAGTGCGGATTCTGTTTCAGAGAATTAAACAGGATCCGCATGGTCATCTCCTTCCTTTAAGAATCCTTTGCTTCATCAGCTGGGATTCCACCATGTTTCTATATACTCCTCTATGCGTGGTCACAGGTACCTGGCTTGTTCCAAGAAGTATGCTGGACAGTTTTCAAATTAACCAGTACGTTGAAAATTATTTGCAGGTTTTCAGCGTTTCACCATAATTGTGATAACGTTTGTATGTGCCTCCTGTAACCCAAGAAGGCTGCGACGGACATAACTATGCTGAGGAGTAGCTGACTTGGTGTTGCCTATTTTTGTTAGTGGAGACAGACAAGAAGCCATTCTTCTAAGTATCATCCCACCACCATTTTTCCATTGTTTTAAATGGCAGGGAAATTTTGCAAGTTAGCATTATAATTAGTAGCTGGGGGGTACGGTTTTTTTTTGTGTGTGGTCGATGTGGATGGGGGGGTCAGGCCCTCTGTCAGTTCGCTGGTTAGTTTTTATTATCCCCAGAGAGGAGAAGTGGGCATGTGTTTGGCAGGTGAAAAGGGCGGATTCTGTTTCAGAGAATTAACGATGATGCCCATGGTCATCCCGTTCCTTTAATAATCCTTTACTTCATCAGCTGGAAATCCACCATGGTTCTATATACTCCTCTTTGCGTGGGAACAGGTAACTGGCTTGTTCCAAGAAGTATGCCGCAGAGCTTTTCAATTAACCACTACGTTGAAAAATATTTGCAGGTGTTCAGCGTTTCACCATAATTGTGATAACGTTTGTTTGTGCCTCCTGAAACCCAAGAAGGCTGCGACGGACATAACTATGCTGAGGCGTAGCTGACTTGGTTTTGCCTATTTTTGTTAGTGGAGACTGACAAGAATCCATTCTTCTAAGTATCATCTCACCATCATTTTTCCATTGTTTAAAAATGCAGGAAAATTTTGCAAGTTAGCATTATAATTAGTAGCTGGACGGTACGGTGTTTTTTTTTTTGTGTGTCGTCGATGTGGATGGGGGGGTCAGGCCCTCTGTCAGTTCGCTGGTTAGTTTTTATTATCCCCAGAGAGGAGAAGTGGGCATGTGTTTGGCAGGTGAAAAGGGCGTATTCTGTTTCAGAGAATTAACGATTATCCCCATGGTCATCCCATTCCTTTAATAATCCTTTACTTCATCAGCTGGAAATCCACCATGGTTCTATATACTCCTCTTTGCGTGGGAAAGGTAACTGGCTTGTTCCAAGAAGTATGCCGCAGAGCTTTTCAATTAACCACTACGTTGAAAATTATTTGCAGGTGTTCAGCGTTTCACCATAATTGTGATAACGTTTGTTTGTGCCTCCTGAAACCCAAGGTGGCTGCCACGAACATGATGATGCTGAGGCGTAGCTGACTTGGTGTTGCCTATTTTTGTTAGTGGAGACTGACAAGAATCCATTCTTCTAAGTATCATCCCACCACCATTTTTCCATTGTTTTAAAATGCAGGGAAATTTTGCAAGTTAGCATTATAATTAGTAGCTGGAGGGTACGGTTTTTTTTGTGTGTGTGGTCGATGTGGATGGGGGGGATCAGGCCCTCTGTCAGTTCGCTGGTTAGTTTTTATTTTCCCCAGAGAAGAGTAGTGGGCATGTGTTTGGCAGGTGAAAAGGGCGGATTCTGTTTCAGAGGATTAACGATGATCCCCATGGTCATCCAGTTCCTTTAATAATCCTTTACTTCATCAGCTGGAAATCCACCATGGTTCTATATACTCCTCTTTGCGTGGGAACAGGTAACTGGCTTGTTTCAAGAAGTATGCCGCAGAGCTTTTCAATTAACCACTACGTTGAAAATTATTTGCACGTGTTCAGCGTTTCAGCATAATTGTGATAACGTTTGTTTGTGCCTCCTGAAACCCAAGATGGCTGCCACGAACATAACGATGTTGAGGCGTAGCTGACTTGGTTTTGCCTATTTTTGTTAGTGGAGACTGACAAGAATCCATTCTTCTAAGTATAATCTCACCATCATTTTTCCATTGTTAAAAAATGCAGGAAAATTTTGCAAGTTAGCATTATAATTAGTAGCTGGAGGCTACGGTGTTTTTTTTTTTTTTTTCCTTTGGGGTCGGTGTGGATGTGTTGGTCAGGCCCTCTGTCAGTTCGCTGGTTTGTTTTTATTATCCCCAGAGAGGAGAAGTGAGTATTAGTATGGCAGGTGAAAACTGCGGATCTGTTTCATACAATTAAACAGGATCCGCATGGTAATTCCGTTCCTTTAAGAAGCCTTTGCTTCATGAGCTGGGAATCCACCTTGGTTCTATATACTTCTCTATGCGTGGGCACAGGAAACTGGCTTGTTCCAAGAAGTATGCCTCAGAGCTTTTCAATTAACCAGTATGTTGAAAATCCTTTGTAGGATTTCAGCGTTTCACCATAATTGTGATAACGTGTGCATGTGCCTACTGAAACCAAATATGGCTGCTACGGACATAACTATGCTGAGGCGTAGCTGACTTGGTGTTGCCTATTTTTGTCAGTGGAGACTGACAAGAAGCCATTCTTCTAAGTATGATCCCACCAACATTTCTCCATTGTTTAAAAATGCAGGAAAATTTTGCAAGTTAGCATTATAATTAGTAGCTGGAGGCTACGGTGTTTTTTTTTTTTTTTTTCCTGTGGGGTTGGTGTGGATGTGTTGGTCAGGCCCTCTGTCAGTTCGCATTTTTGTTTTTATTATCCCCAGAGAGGAGAAGTGGGTATTAGTATGGCAGGTGAAAACTGCAGATCTGTTTCAGAGAATTAAACAGGATCCGCATGGCAATCCCGTTCCTTTAAGAATCCTTTGCTTCATGAGCTGGGAATCCACCATGGTTCTATATACTTCTCTATGCGCGGGCACAAGAAAGTGGCTTGTTCCAAGAAGTATGCCTCAAAGCTTTTCAATTAAGCAGTATGTTGAAAATCCTTTGCAGGTTTTCATCGTTTCACCATAATTGTGATAACGTGTGTATGTGCCTACTGAAACCAAATATGGCTACTACGGACATAACTATGCCGAGGCGTAGCTGACTTGGTGTTGCCTATTTTTGTCAGTGAGACTGACAAGAAGCCATTCTTCTAAGTATCATCCCCCAGTCATTTCTCCATTGTTTAAAAATGCAGGGAAATTTTGCAAATTGGCATTATAATTAGTAGATGGAGGGTAATTTTTTTTCTGGGGGTCGGTCAGGATGGGTGTTCAGGCCCTCTGTCAGATCGCTGGTTTGTTTTTATTATCCCCAGAGAAGAGTAGTGGGCATGTGTTTGGCAGGTGAAAAGTGCAGATTCTGTTTCAGAGAATTAAACAGGATCCGCATGGTCATCTCCTTCCTTTAAGAATCCTTTGCTTCATCAGCTGGGATTCCACCATGTTTCTATATACTCCTCTATGCGTGGGCACAGGTACCTGGCTTGTTCCAAGAAGTATGCTGGAGAGTTTTCAAATTAACCAGTACGTTGAAAATTATTTGCAGGTTTTCAGCGTTTCACCATAATTGTGATAACGTTTGTATGTGCCTCCTGTAACCCAAGAAGGCTGCGACGGACATAACTATGCTGAGGAGTAGCTGACTTGGTGTTGCCTATTTTTGTTAGTGGAGACAGACAAGAAGCCATTCTTCTAAGTATCATCCCACCACCATTTTTCCATTGTGTTAAAAGGCAGGGAAATTTTGCAAGTTAGCATTATAATTAGTAGCTGGAGGGTACGGTTTTCTTTTGTGTGTGGTCGATGTGGATGGGGGGGTCAGGCCCTCTGTCAGTTCGCTGGTTAGTTTTTATTATCCCCAGAGAGGAGAAGTGGGCATGTGTTTGGCAGGTGAAAAGGGCGGATTCTGTTTCAGAGAATTAACGATGATCCCCATGGTCATCCCGTTCCTTTAATAATCCTTTACTTCATCAGCTGGAAATCCACCATGGTTCTATATACTCCTCTTTGCGTGGCAACATGTAACTGGCTTGTTCCAAGAAGTATGCCACAGAGCTTTTCAATTAACCACTACGTTGAAAATTATTTGCAGGTGTTCAGCGTTTCACCATAATTGTGATAACGTTTGTTTGTGCCTCCTGAAACCCAAGAAGGCTGCGACGGACATAACTATGCTGAGGCGTAGCTGACTTGGTTTTGCCTATTTTTGTCAGTGGAGACTTACAAGAAGCCATTCTTCTAAGTATCATCCCACCATCATTTCTCCATTGTGTAAAAATGCAGGGAAATTTTGCAAATTGGCATTATAATTAGTAGCTGGAGGGTACATTTTTTTTTGTGGGGTCGGTCAGGATGGGTGTTCAGGCCCTCTGTCAGATCGCTGGTTTGTTTTTATTATCCCCAGAGAAGAGTAGTGGGCATGTGTTTGGCAGGTGAAAAGTGCGGATTCTGTTTCAGAGAATTAAACAGGATCCGCATGGTCATCTCATTACTTTAAGAATCCTTTGCTTCATCAGCTGGGATTCCACCATGTTTCTATATACTCCTCTATGCGTGGGCACAGGTACCTGGCTTGTTCCAAGAAGTATGCTGGAGAGTTTTCAAATTAACCAGTACGTTCAAAATTATTTGCAGGTTTTCAGCGTTTCACCAAAATTTTGATAACGTTTGTATGTGCCTCCTGAAACCCAAGAAGGCTGCGACGGACATAACTATGCTGAGGAGTAGCTGACTTGGTGTTGCCTATTTTTGTTAGTGGAGACAGACAAGAAGCCATTCTTCTAAGTATCATCCCACCACCATTTTTCCATTGTGTTAAAAGGCAGCGAAATTTTGCAAGTTAGCATTATAATTAGTAGCTGGAGGGTACGGTTTTTTTTTTTTTGTCTGGTCGATGTGGATGGGAGGGTCAGGCCCTCTGTCAGTTCGCTGGTTAGTTTTTATTATCCCCAGAGAGGAGAAGTGGGCATGTGTTTGGCAGGAGAAAAGTGCGGATTCTGTTTCAGAGAATGAACCATGATCCCCATGGTCATCCCGTTCCTTTAATAATCCTTTACTTCATCAGCTGGAAATCCACCATGGTTCTGTATACTCCTCTTTGCGTGGGAACAAGTAACTGGCTTGTTCCAAGAAGTATGCCACAGAGCTTTACAATTAACCACTACGTTGAAAATTATTTGCAGGTGTTCAGCGTTTCACCATAATTGTGATAACGTTTGTTTGTGCCTCCTGAAACCCAAGAAGGCTGCGAGGGACATAACTATGCTGAGGAGTAGCTGACTTGGTTTTGCCTATTTTTGTTAGTGGAGACTGACAAGAATCCATTCTTCTAAGTACCATCTCACCATCATTTTTCCATCGTTTAAAAATTCAGGAAAATTTTGCAAGTTAGCATTATAATTAGTAGCTGGAGACTACGGTGTTTTTTTTTTTTTTCCTGTGGGGTCGGTGTGGATGTGTTGGTCAGGCCCTCTGTCAGTTCGCTGGTTTGTTTTTATTATCCCCAGAGATGAGAAGTGGGTATTAGTATGGCAGGTGAAAACTGCCGATCTGTTTCAGAGAATTAAACAGGATCCGCATGGTAATCCCGTTCCTTTAAGAATCCTTTGCTTCATGAGCTGGGAATCCACCATGGTTCTATATACTTCTCTATGCGTGGGCACAGGAAACTGGCTTGTTCCAAGAAGTATTCCTCAGAGCTTTTCAATTAACCAGTATGTTGAAAATCCTTTGCAGGTTTTCAGCGTTTCACCATAATTGTTATAACGTGTGTATGTGCCTACTGAAAGCAAATATGGCTGCTACGGACATAACTATGCCGAGGCGTAGCTGACTTGGTGTTGCCTATATTTTTCAGTGGAGACTGACAAGAAGCCATTCTTCTAAGTATCATCCCACCATCATTTCTCCATTATTTAAAAATGCAGGGAAATTTTGCAAATTGGCATTATAATTAGTAGCTGGAGGGTACTTGTTTTTTTGTGGGGTCGGTCAGGATGGTTGTTCAGGCCCTCTGTCAGATCGCTGGTTTGTTTTTATTATCCCCAGAGAAGAGTAGTGGGCATGTGTTTGGCAGGTGAAAAGAGCGGATTCTGTTTCAGAGAATTAAACAGGATCCGCATGGTCATCTCATTCCTTTAAGAATTCTTTGCTTCATCAGCTGGGATTCCACCATGTTTCTATATACTCCTCTATGCGTGGGCACAGGTACCTGGCTTGTTCCAAGAAGTATGCTGGAGAGTTTTCAAATCAACCAGTACGTTGAAAATTATTTGCAGGTTTTCAACGTTTCACCATAATTGTGATAACGTTTGTATGTGCCTCCTGAAACCCAAGAAGGCTGCGACGGACATAACTATGCTGAGGAGTAGCTGACTTGGTGTTGCCTATTTTTGTTAGTGGAGACTGACAAGAAGCCATTCTTCTAAGTATCATCCCACCACCATTTTTCCATTGTTTTAAAATGCAGGGAAATTTTGCAAGTTAGCATTATAATTAGTAGCAGGAGGGTACGGTATTTTTTTGTGTGTGGTCGATGTGGATGGGGCGGTCAGGCCCTCTGTCAGTTCGCTGGTTAGTTTTTATTATCCCCAGAGAGGAGAAGTGGGCATGTGTTTAGCAGGTGAAAAGGGCGGATTCTGTTTCAGAGAATTAACGATGATCCCAATTTTCATCCCGTTCGTTTAATAATCCTTTACTTCATCAGCTGGAAATCCACCATGGTTCTATATACTCCCTTTGCGTGGGAACAGGTAACTGGCTTGTTCCAAGAAGTATGCCGCAGAGCTTTTCAATTAACCACTACGTTTAAAATTATTTGCAGGTGTTCAGCCTTTCACCATAATTGTGATAACGTTTGTTTGTGCCTCCTGAAACCCAAGAAGGCTGCGACGGACATAACTATGCTAAGGAGTAGCTGACTTGGTTGTGCATATTTTTGTTAGTGGAGACTGACAAGAAGCCATTCTTCTAAGTATCATCCCACCACCATTTTTCCATTGTTTTAAAATGCAGGGAAATTTTGCAAGTTAGCATTATAATTAGTAGCTGGAGGGTACGTTTTTTTTTTTTTGTGTGTGTGGTCGATGTGGATGGGGTGGTCAGGCCCTCTGTCAGTTCGCTGGGTATTTTTTTTTTATCCCCAGAGAGGAGTAGTGGGCATGTTTTTGGCAGGTGAAAAGGGCGGATTCTGTTTCAGAGAATTAACGATGATCCCCATGGTCATCCCGTTCCTTTAATAATCCTTTACTTCATCAGCTGGAAATCCACCATGGTTCTATATACTCCTCTTTGCGTGGGAACAGGTAACTGGCTTGTTCCAAGAAGTATGCCGCAGAGCTTTTCAATTAACCACTACGTTGAAAATTATTTTCAGGTGTTCAGCGTTTCACCATAATTGTGATAACGTTTGTTTGTGCCTCCTGAAACCCAAGAAGGCTGCGACGGACATAAGTATGCTGAGGCGTAGCTGACTTGGTTTTACCTATTTTTGTCAGTGGAGACTGACAAGAAGCCATTCTTCTAAGTATCATCCCACAATCGTTTCTCCATTGTTTAAGAATGCAGGGAAATTATGCAAATTGGCATTATAATTAATAGCTGGAGGGTACTTTTTTTTTTGTGGAGTCGGTCAGGATGGGTGTTCAGGCCCTCTGTCAGATCGCTGGTTTGTTTTTATTATCCCCAGAGAAGAGTAGTGCGCATGTGTTTGGCAGGTGAAAAGTGCGGATTCTGTTTCAGAGAATTAAACAGGATCCGCATGGTCATCTCATTCCTTTAAGAATCCTTTGCTTCATCAGCTGGGATTCCACCATGTTTCTTTATACTCCTCTATGCGTGGGCACAGGTACCTGGCTTGTTCCAAGAAGTATGCTGGAGAGTTTTCAAATTAACCAGTACGTTGAAAATTATTTGCAGGTTTTCAGCGGTTCACCATAATTTTGATAACGTTTGTATGTGCCTCCTGAAACCCAAGGAGGCTGCGACGGACATAACTATGCTGAGGAGTAGCTGACTTGGTGTTGCCTATTTTTGTTAGTGGAGACAGACAAGAAGCCATTCTTCTAAGTATCCATCCCACCACCATTTTTCCATTGTTTTAAAAGGCAGGGAAATTTTTCAAGTTAGCATTATAATTAGTAGCTGGAAGTTACGGTTTTTTTTTGTGTGTGGTCGATGTGGATGGGGGGGGTCAGGCCCTCTGTCAGTTCGCTGGTTAGTTTTTATTATCCCCAGAGAGGAGAAGTGGGCATGTGTTTGGCAGGTGAAAAGGGGGGATTCTGTTTCAGAGAATTAACGATGATCCCTATGGTCATCCCGTTCCTTTAATAATCCTTTACTTCATCAGCTGGAAATCCACCATGGTTCTATATACTCCTCTTTGCGTGGGAACAGGTAACTGGCTTGTTCCAAGAAGTATGCCGCAGAGCTTTTCAATTAACCACTACGTTGAAAAATATTTGCAGGTGTTCAGCGTTTCACCATAATTGTGATAACGTTTGTTTGTGCCTCCTGAAACCCAAGAAGGCTGCGACGGACATAACTATGCTGAGGCGTAGCTGACTTGGTTTTGCCTATTTTTGTTAGTGGAGACTGACAAGAATCCATTCTTCTAAGTATCATCTCACCATCATTTTTCTATTGTTTAAAAATGCAGGAAAATTTTGCAAGTTACCATTATAATTAGTAGCTGGAGGTACGGTGTTTTTTTTTTTTTTTTTTTTTCCTGTGGGGTCGGTGTGGATGTGTTGGTCAGGCCCTCTGTCAGTTCGCTGGGTAGTTTTTTTTATCCCCAGAGAGGAGAAGTGGGCATGTGTTTGGTAGGTGAAAAGTGCGGATTCTGTTTCAGAGAATTAAACAGGATCCGCATGGTCATCTCATTCCTTTAAGAATCCTTTGCTTCATAAGCTGGGATTCCACCATGTTTCTATATACTCCTCTATGCGTGGGCACAGGTACCTGGCTTGTTCCAAGAAGTATGCTGGAGAGTTTTCAAATTAACCAGTACGTTGAAAATTATTTGCAGGTTTTCAGCGTTTCACCAAAATTTTGATAACGGTTGTATGTGCCTCCTGAAACCCAAGAAGGCTGCGACGGACATAACTATGCTGAGGAGTAGCTCACTTGGTGTTGCCTATTTTTGTTAGTGGAGACAGACAGGAAGCCATTCTTCTAAGTATCATCCCACCACCATTTTTCCATTGTTTTAAAAGGCAGGGAAATTTTGCAAGTTAGCATTATAATTAGTAGCTGGAAGGTACGGTTTTTTTTTGTGTGTGGTCGATGTGGAAGGGGGGGATCAGGCCCTCTGTCAGTTCGCTGGTTAGTTTTTATTATCCCCAGAGCGGAGAAGTGGGCATGTGTTTGGCAGGTGAAAAGGGCGGATTCTGTTTCAGAGAATTAACGATGTGTCCCATGGTCATCCCGTTCCTTTAATAATCCTTTACTTCATCAGCTGGAAATCCACCATGGTTCTATATACTCCTCTTTGCGTCGGAACAGGTAACTGGCTTGTTCCAAGAAGTATGCCGCAGAGCTTTTCAATTAACCACTACGTTGAAAATTATTTGCAGGTGTTCAGCATTTCACCATAATTGTGATAACGTTTGTTTGTGCCTCCTGAAACCCAAGAAGGCTGCGACGGACATAACTATGCTGCGGAGTAGCTGACTTGGTGTTGCCTATTTTTGTTAGTGGAGACTGACAAGAAGCCATTCTTCTAAGTATCATCCCACCACCATTTTTCCATTGTATTAAAATCCAGGAAAATTTTGCAAGTTAGCATTATAATTAGTAGCTGGAAGGTACGGTTTTTTTTTGTGTGTGGTCGATGTGGAAGGAGGGGGTCAGGCCCTCTGTCAGTTCGCTGGTTAGTTTTTATTATCCCCAGAGCGGAGAAGTGGGCATGTGTTTGGCAGGTGAAAAGGGCGGATTCTGTTTCAGAGAATTAACGATGTGTCCCATGGTCATCCCGTTTCTTTAATAATCCTTTACTTCATCAGCTGGAAATCCACCATGGTTCTATATACTCCTCTTTGCGTGGGAACAGGTAACTGGCTTGTTCCAAGAAGTATGCCGCAGACCTTTTCAATTAACCACTACGTTGAAAATTATTTGCAGGTGTTCAGCGTTTCACCATAATTGTGATAACGTTTGTTTGTGCCTCCTGAAACCCAAGAAGGCTGCGACGGACATAACTATGCTGAGGCGTAGCTGACTTGGTTTTGCCTATTTTTGTTAGTGGAGACTGACAAGAATCCATTCTTCTAAGTATCATCTCACCATCATTTTTCTATTGTTTAAAAATGCAGGAAAATTTTGCAAGTTAGCATTATAATTAGTAGCTGGAGGTACGGTGTTTTTTTTTTTTTTTTTTTTTTCCTGTGGGGTCGGTGTGGATGTGTTGGTCAGGCCCTCTGTCAGTTCGCTGGGTAGTTTTTTTTATCCCCAGAGAGGAGAAGTGGGCATGTGTTTGGCAGGTGAAAAGGGCGGATTCTGTTGCAGAGAATTAACGATGATCCCCATGGTCAACCCGTTCCTTTAATAATCCTTTACTTCATCAGCTGGAAATCCACCATGGTTCTATATACTCCTCTTTGCGTGGGAACAGGTAACTGGCTTGTTCCAAGAAGTATGCCGCAGAGCTTTTCAATTAACCACTACGTTGAAAATGATTTGCAGGTGTTCAGCGTTTCACCATAATTGTCATAACGTTTGTTTGTGCCTCCTGAAACCCAAGAAGGCTGTGACGGACATAACTATGCTGAGGCGTAGCTGACTTGGTTTTACCTATTTTTGTCAGTGGAGACTGACAAGAAGCCATTCTTCTAAGTATCATCCCACCATCATTTCTCCATTGTTTAAGAATGCAGGGAAATTTTGCAAATTGGCATTATAATTAGTAGCTGGAGGGTACATTTTTTTTTGTGGAGTCGGTCAGGATGGGTGTTCAGGCCCTCTGTCAGATCGCTGGTTTGTTTTTATTATCCCCAGAGAAGAGTAGTGGGCATGTGTTTGGCAGGTGAAAAGTGCGGATTCTGTTTCAGAGAATTAAACAGGATCCGCATGGTCATCTCATTCCTTTAAGAATCCTTTGCTTCATCAGCTGGGATTCCACCATGTTTCTATATACTCCTCTATGCGTGGGCACAGGTACCTGGCTTGTTCCAAGAAGTATGCTGGAGAGTTTTCAAATTAACCAGTACATTGAAAATTATTTGCAGGTTTTCAGCGTTTCACCATAATTTTGATAACGTTTGTATGTGCCTCCTGAAACCCAAGAAGGCTGCGACGGACATAACTATGCTGAGGAGTAGCTGACTTGGTGTTGCCTATTTTTGTTAGTGGAGACAGACAAGAAGCCATTCTTCTAAGTATCATCCCACCACCATTTTTCCATTGTTTTAAAAGGCAGGGAAATTTTGCAAGTTAGCATTATAATTAGTAGCTGGAAGGTACGGTTTTTTTGTGTGTGTGGTCGATGTGGATGGGGGGGGTCAGGCCCTCTGTCAGTTCGCTGGTTAGTTTTTATTATAACCAGAGAGGAGAAGTGGGCATGTGTTTGGCAGGTGAAAAGGGCGGATTCTGTTTCAGAGAATTAACGATGATCCCCATGGTCATCCCGTTCCTTTAATAATCCTTAACTTCATTAGCTAGAAATCCACCATGGTTCTATATACTCCTCTTTGCGTGGGAACAGGTAACTGGCTTGTTCCAAGAAGTATGCCGCAGAGCTTTTCAGTTAACCACTACGTTGAATGTTATTTGCAGGTGTTCAGCGTTTCACCATAATTGTGATAACGTTTGTTTGTGCCTCCTGAAACCCAAGAAGGCTGCGACGGACATAACTATGCTGAGGAGTAGCTGACTTTGTGTTGCCTATTTTTGTTAGTGGAGACTGACAAGAAGCCATTCTTCTAAGTATCATCCCACCACCATTTTTCCATTGTTTTAAAATGCAGGGAAATTTTGCAAATTGACATTATAATTAGTAGCTGGAGGGTACTTTTTTTTTTGTGGGGTCGGTCAGGATGGGTGTTCAGGCCCTCTGTTAGATCGCTGGTTTGTTTTTATTATCCCCAGAGAAGAGTAGTGGGCATGTGTTTGGCAGGTGAAAAGTGCGGATTCTGTTTCAGAGAATTAAACAGGATCCGCATGGTCATCTCATTCCTTTAAGAATCCTTTGCTTCATCAGCTGAGATTCCACCATGTTTCTATATACTCCTCTATGGGTTGGCACAGGTTCCTGGCTTGTTCCAAGAAGTATGCTGGAGAGTTTTCAAATTAACCAGTACGTTGAAAATTATTTTCAGGTGTTCAGCGTTTCACCATAATTGTGATAACGTTTGTTTGTGCCTCCTGAAACCCAAGATGGCTGCCATGAACATAACAATCCTGAAACGTAGCTGACTTGGTTTTGCCTATTTTTGTTAGTGGAGACTGACAAGAATCCATTCTTCTAAGTATCATCTCACCATCATTTTTCCATTGTTTAAAAATGCAGGAAAATTTTGCAGGTTAGCATTATAATTAGTAGCTGGAGGCTACGGTGTTTTTTTTTTTTTTCCTGTGGGGTCGGTGTGGATGTGTTGGTCAGGCCCTCTGTCAGTTCGCTGGTTTGTTTTTATTATCCCCAGAGAGGAGAAGTGGGTATTAGTATGGCAGGTGAAAACTGCGGATCTGTTTCAGAGAATTAAACAGGATCCGCATGGTAATCCCGTTCCTTTAAGAATCCTTTGCTTCATGAGCTGGGAATCCACCATGGTTCTATATACTTCTCTATGCGTGGGCACAGGAAACTGGCTTGTTCCAAGAAGTATGACTCAGAGCTTTTCAATTAACCAGTATGTTGAAAATCCTTTGCAGGTTTTCAGCGTTTCACCATAATTGTGATAATGTGTTTATGTGCCTACTGAAACCAAATATGGCAGCTACGGACATAACTATGCTGAAGCGTAGCCGACTTGGTGTTACCTATTTTTTTCAGTGGAGACTGACAAGAAGCCATTCTTCTAAGTATCATCCCACCATCATTTCTCCATTGTTTAAAAATGCAGGGAAATTTTTGCAAATTGGCATTATAATTAGTAGCTGGAAGGTACTTTTTTTTTGTGGGGTCGGTCAGGATGGATGTTCAGGCCCTCTGTCAGATCGCTGGTTTGTTTTTATTATTCCCAGAAAAGAGTAGTGGGCATGTGTTTGGCAGGTGAAAAGTGCGGATTCTGTTTCAGAGAATTAAACAGGATCCGCATGGTCATCTCATTCCTTTAAGAATCCTTTGCTTCATCAGCTGGGATTCCACCATGTTTCTATATACTCCTCTATGCGTGGGCACAGATACCTGGCTTGTTCCAAGTAGTATGCTGCAGAGTTTTCAAATTAACCAGTACGTTGAAAATTATTTGCAGGTTTTCAGCGTTTCACCATAATTTTGATAACGTTTGTATGTGCCTCCTGAAACCCAAGAAGGCTGCGACGGACATAACTATACTGAGGAGTAGCTGACTTGGTGTTGCCTATTTTTGTTAGTGGAGACTGACAAGAAGCCATTCTTCTAAGTATCATCCCACCACCATTTTTCCATTGTTTTAAAATGCAGGGAAATTTTGCAAGTTAGCAATATAATTAGTAGCTGGAGGGTACGGTTTTTTTTTGTGTGTGGTCGATGTGGATGGGGGGGTCAGGCCCTCTGTCAGTTCGCTGGTTTGTTTTTATTATCCCCAGAGAGGAGAAGTGGGCATGTGTTTGGCAGGAGAAAATTTCGGATTCTGTTTCAGAGAATGAAACAGGATCCGCATGCTCATCCCGTTCCTTTAGGAAACTTTTGCTTCATCAGCTGGGAATCCACCATGGTTCTGTATACTCCTCTATGTGTGGGCACAGGTAACTGGCTTGTTCCAAGAAGTAAGCTGCAAAGCTTTTCAAATAAGCAGTACGTTCAAAATTATTTGCAGGTATTCAGCGTTTCACCATAATTCTTATAACGTTTGTATGTGTCTCCTGAAACCCAATATGGCTGCCACGGACATAAGTATGCTGAGGCGTAGCTGACTTCGTGTTGCCTATTTTTGTTAGTGGAGACTGACAAGAAGCCATTCATCTAAGTATCATCCCACCATCATTTTTCTATTGTTTAAAAATGCAGGGAAATTTTGCAAGTTATCATTATAATTAGTAGCTGGAGGGTACTTTTTTTTTTTTGTGGGGTCAGTGTGGATGGGTTGGTCAGGCCATTTGTCAATTCACTGGTTTGTTTTTATTATCCCCAGAGAGGAGAAGTGGGCATGTGTTTGGCAGGTGAAAAGTGCGGATTCTGTTTCAGAGAATTAAACAGGATCCGCATGGTCATCTCATTCCTTTAAGAATCCTTTGCTTCATAAGCTGGGATTCCACCATGTTTCTATATACTCCTCTATGCATGGGCACAGGTACCTGGCTTGTTCCAAGAAGTATGCTGGAGAGTTTTCAAATTAACCACTACGTTGAAAATTATTTGCAGGTTTTCAGCGTTTCACCATAATTTTGATAACGTTTGTATGTGCCTCCTGAAACCCAAGAAGGCTGCGACGGACATAACTATGCTGAGGAGTAGCTGACTTGGTGTTGCCTATTTTTGTTAGTGGAGACAGACAAGAAGCCATTCTTCTAAGTATCATCCCACCACCATTTTTCCATTGTTTTAAAATGCAGGGAAATTTTGCAAGTTAGCATTATAATTAGTAGCTGGAGGGTACGGTTTTCTTGTGTGTGTGGTAGATGTGGATGTGGGGGTCAGGCCTCTGTCTGTTCGCTGGTTAGTTTTTATTATCCCCAGAGAGGAGAAGTGGGCATGTGTTTGGCAGGTGAAAAGGGCGGATTCTGTTTCAGAGAATTAACGATGATCCCCATGGTCATCCCGTTCCTTTAATAATCCTTTACTTCATCAGCTGGAAATCCACCATGGTTCTATATACTTCACTTTGCGTGGGAACAGGTAACTGGCTTGTTCCAAGGAGTATGCTGCAGAGCTTTTCAATTAACCACTACGTTGAAAATTATTTGCAGGTGTTCAGCGTTTAACCCTAACCAGAACCCCTAAAGCTAACCCTGAACCCTATCCCTAACCCTAGCAGTAAACTTTAACCCTAAACCTAAGCCCAACCCGTAACCCTAATCCTATCCTTTTACTCTAAAACTAACGCCTAAACCTAACCCCTATACCTCAACCTAACTCTAACCCCAATCCTAATTCTAACCATACCCCTTCATAAAACACTAACTTCTAACCGCTAACCCTAACACTAACCAAAAACCCTAATCACTAATCCCTAACCCTAATGCTTATCCTTTACCCTAACCGTTAACCCTCACCCTAAATCTTAACACTGACCCTAACCTTAACCTTTAACTCTAAGCCTAACACTTAACCCTACAGTAAGGATGACCCTTAATGCTAATGGGATCCCTTATCCCTAACCCTAACACTACAGCTAAAAATAACCCTAACCTTGGATCCTTAAACCTAACCCCTAACACTTACTTTAACCCCAAACCCTAACCCTAATCCTAAGCATTAAACCTAACCCTATCTCTTAACCCTAACGCTAGCCCTTACCCTAACGCCTAGATCTAACCCTAAATCTAACCTACCGCCTAATCCTAACCTTAAGCCCTAATGCTAACACTAACCCTGAACCCTAAACCTACCCGTAACCCTTAACACGAACCCTATCCGTGAACCTAAACCCTGACCTAACCATTACCCGCACCCAAGCATTTAACCCTGACCCTAACCCTAATCCTTAATGATAACCTTAACCCTAAACCCTAACCCTAAGCCCAACACTTAACCCTAATCCTATCCCTTAACCCTAACCCTAACCCTAATGCTACCCCCTAAACGTAACCCTAACCGTGACCAGTAAACCTAACCCTAACCTCTAACACAAACCATAGCACATAACTCTAACCCTAAAACTAACCATAACCCTAACCTTAACCCTAAACCCTAACTCTTAACCTTAACCCTAAGCGTTAACTCTCACGCTAACCTTTAATCCTAACCCTAATCCTAATCTTCAACCCTAAACCTAACACTTAACCCTAACCCTGTACCAAACCCTAACCCCTCATCTTAACCCTAACCGTAAACCTAAACCCTAAACCAAAGTGTAACCGTTAAACCTAAGAGTAACCTTTAACCCTAACCCTAATCCCTAACCCTAATTCTAAACCGCTAACCCTAACCGTAACCCTACCTACAACCCTAACACTGACAGTAACCCTTACTTCTAACCCCAACGCTATGCCTAAAAAAAACCCTAACCCTTGACCCTAACCCTTCACCCTAACCCCTAAGCCTTACCCTAACCCTTAACCCTAATCCTAATCCTAACCATTAAACCTAACCCTAGCTCTTAAAGCTAACCCTAAACCTTACCCTCACGACTAGACCTAACCTGACACTAACCTAACACCTAACCCTAACCAGAACCCCTAAAGCTAACCCTGAACCCTATCCCTAACCCCAGCAGTAAACTTTAACCCTAAACCTAAGCCCAACCCGTAACCCTAATCCTATCCTTTTACCCTAAAACTAACCCCTAAACCTAACCCCTATACCTCACCCTAACTCTAACCCCAATCCTAATTCTAACCATACCCCTTCATAAAACACTAACTCCTAACCGCTAACCCTAACACTAACCAAAAACCCTAATCACTAATCCCTAACCCTAACGCTTAACCTTTACCCTAACCGTTAACCCTCACCCTAAATCTTAACACTGACCCTAACCTTAACCTTTAACTCTAATCCTAACCCTTAACCCTACACTAAGGAAGACCCTTAATGCTAATGGGATCCCTTATCCCTAACCCTAACACTACAGCTAAAAATAACCCTAACCTTGGATCCTTAAACCTAACCCCTAACACTTACTTTAACCCCAAACCCTAACCCTAATCCTAAGCATTAAACCTAACCCTATCTCTTAACCCTAACGCTAGCCCTTACCCTAACGCCTAGATCTAACCCTAAATCTAACCTACCGCCTAATCCTAACCTTAAGCCCTAATGCTAACACTAACCCTGAACCCTAAACCTACCCGTAACCCTTAACACTAACCCTATCCGTGAACCTTAACCCTGACCCTAACCATTACCCGCACCCAAGCATTTAACCCTGACCCTAACCCTAATCCTTAATGCTAACCCTAACACTAAACCCAAACCCTAAGCCCAACACTTAACCCTAATCCTATCCCTTAACCCTAACCCTAACCCTAACCCTAATGCTAACCCCTAAACGTAACCCTAACCGTGACCAGTAAACCTAACCCTAACCTCTAACACAAACCATAGCACATAACTCTAACCCTAAAACTAACCCTAAACTTAACCCTAAACCCTAACTCTTAACCTTAACCCTAAGCGTTAACTCTCACGCTAACCTTTAATCCTAACCCTAATCCTAATCTTCAACCCTAAACCTAACACTTAACCCTAACCCTGTACCAAACCCTAACCCCTCATCTTAACCCTAACCGTAAACCTAAACCCTAAACCAAAGTGTAACCGTTAAACCTAAGAGTAACCTTTAACCCTAACCCTAATCCCTAACCCTAATTCTAAACCGCTAACCCTAACCGTAACCCTACCTACAACCCTAACACTGACAGTAACCCTTACTTCTAACCCCAACGCTATGCCTAAAAAAAACCCTAACCCTTGACCCTAACCCTTCACCCTAACCCCTAAGCCTTACCCTAACCCTTAACCCTAATCCTAATCCTAACCATTAAACCTAACCCTAGCTCTTAAAGCTAACCCTAAACCTTACCCTCACGACTAGACCTAACCCTGACACTAACCTAACACCTAACGCTAACCAGAACCCCTAAAGCTAACCCTGAACCCTATCCCTAACCCCAGCAGTAAACTTTAACCCTAAACCTAAGCCCAACCCGTAACCCTAATCCTATCCTTTTACCCTAAAACTAACCCCTAAACCTAACCCCTATACCTCACCCTAACTCTAACCCCAATCCTAATTCTAACCATACCCCTTCATAAAACACTAACTCCTAACCGCTAACCCTAACACTAACCAAAAACCCTAATCACTAATCCCTAACCCTAACGCTTAACCTTTACCCTAACCGTTAACCCTCACCCTAAATCTTAACACTGACCCTAACCTTAACCTTTAACTCTAATCCTAACCCTTAACCCTACACTAAGGAAGACCCTTAATGCTAATGGGATCCCTTATCCCTAACCCTAACACTACAGCTAAAAATAACCCTAACCTTGGATCCTTAAACCTAACCCCTAACACTTACTTTAACCCCAAACCCTAACCCTAATCCTAAGCATTAAACCTAACCCTATCTCTTAACCCTAACGCTAGCCCTTACCCTAACGCCTAGATCTAACCCTAAATCTAACCTACCGCCTAATCCTAACCTTAAGCCCTAATGCTAACACTAACCCTGAACCCTAAACCTACCCGTAACCCTTAACACTAACCCTATCCGTGAACCTTAACCCTGACCCTAACCATTACCCGCACCCAAGCATTTAACCCTGACCCTAACCCTAATCCTTAATGCTAACCCTAACACTAAACCCAAACCCTAAGCCCAACACTTAACCCTAATCCTATCCCTTAACCCTAACCCTAACCCTAACCCTAATGCTAACCCCTAAACGTAACCCTAACCGTGACCAGTAAACCTAACCCTAACCTCTAACACAAACCATAGCACATAACTCTAACCCTAAAACTAACCCTAAACTTAACCCTAAACCCTAACTCTTAACCTTAACCCTAAGCGTTAACTCTCACGCTAACCTTTAATCCTAACCCTAATCCTAATCTTCAACCCTAAACCTAACACTTAACCCTAACCCTGTACCTAACCCTAACCCCTCATCTTAACCCTAACCGTAAACCTCAACCCTAAACCAAAGTGTAACCATTAAACCTAAGAGTAACCTTTAACCCTAACCCTATTCCCTAACCCTAAGCCCTCACCCTAACACTAAACTTCATCCTTAACCCTAACCAGAATCCTAACCCTAAATCTCATTCTCAGACTTCTTGCTTTCTTAGAGTTTAGAAAGCCTGCAATCCTCCCATGCCATGCGTGAAAGGAGGCTCTACCACTGTGTCCTGCATGAAACCCACGGGCCCATACCCAGAGTATGATAGAGTGGGTTCCCGGGTACAATCCCAGCCCCCTAAACTCCCCCCGCCCGCCTACTGCAGACAAGGCCCGTGCGCTAAGCATAAACAATACCTTTAACAGATAACCCTAACCCTGAACATAACACCCAACCCTGTTCCTATTTCTCCCCTTAACACGTAAACCTCACCGTGCGCCTAACTTTAACCTCTTATCCTAACGTTAATGCATAACCCATTTCCTGAGAACAACCCCTATCCCATAATTCTAACCCTATCTCCTAGTCATCACTGTGACACCTAATCCCTAACCCTAATTCTAAACCGCTAACCCTAACCGTAACCCTACCTACAACCCTAACACTGACAGTAACCCTTACTTCTAAACCCAACGCTATGCCTAACAAAAACCCTAACCCTTGACCCTAACCCTTCACCCTAACCCCTAAGCCTTATCCTAACCCTTAACCCTAATCCTAATCCTAACCATTAAACCTAACCCTAGCTCTTAAAGCTAAACCTAAACCTTACCCTCACTACTAGACCTAAACCTGACACTAACCTAACACCTAACCCTAACCAGAACCCCTAAAGCTAACCCTGAACCCTATCCCTAACCCTAGCAGTAAACTTTAACCCTAAACCTAAGCCCAACCCGTAGCCCTAATCCTATCCTTTTACCCTAATACTAACCCCTAAACCTAACCCCTATACCTCACCCTAACTCTAACCCCAATCCTAATTCTAACCATACCCCTTCATAAAACACTAACTCCTAACCGCTAACCCTAACACTAACCAAAAACCCTAATCACTAATCCCTAACCCTAACGCTTAACCTTTACCCTAACCGTTAACCCTCACCCTAAATCTTAACACTGACCCTAACCTTAACCTTTAACTCTAAGCCTAACCCTTAACCCTACAGTAAGGAAGACCCTTAATGCTAATGGGATCCCTTATCCCTAACCCTAACACTACATCTAAAAATAACCCTAACCTTGGATCCTTAAACCTAACCCCTAACACTTACTTTAACCCCAAACCCTAATCCTAATCCTAAGCATTCAACCTAACCTATCTCTTAACCCTAACGCTAGCCCTTACCCTAACGCCTAGATCTAACCCTAAATCTAACCTACCGCCTAATCCTAACCTTAAGCCCTAATGCTAACTCTAACCCTGAACCCTAAACCTACCCGTAACCCTTAACACTAACCCTATCCCTAACCCCCTTACCCTGACTCTGTTAACCCTCACCCTAACCCTCAACCCTGACCCTAACCTTAAACCTTAATCCTAACCATGCGTGAGATGAGCCTCTGCCTTTGTCCTGCATGACAGTTGATGCCCAACACCCAGGGTACGATGAAGTGGGGACGCAGCCTTGCTCCACACCCACAGTGCCCCGTACGTTAGACAGGAACCGTGCCCTAACACACACCGTTAAACGTAAGCCCGAACCCTATCACTAAACCAAACCCTTCGTAAGCCCTGAATCTAACTCCTAATAGTAACCCTAATCCCTGACCCTTACTCTTGCCTCTCATCCTAAACCTAAACCCAACGACTAAACATAATCCTAATCTCTAACCCTAACAGTAATACTAACCCTAATTCTAACCTAAAACCCTAACCCCTAAACCTAATCCTAGTCCCTAACACCTAACCTTACCCTAAACCGAATTCCAATTCTCAGACTTTTGCAATTCAAAAACTTAAAAAAGCCTACAATCCACCAATGCAGTGTCTGAGATGAGCGTCCGCCCCTATGTCCTGCATGATAGGCAGGCGCCAATGCCCAGGGTACTATGGAGTGGAGTCCTGGGGTCTGTAGGCTTGCTAAACTCCAGTTTGGAAGAATTACTATAGTCATATATAGGGATGCTTACATTTACTTATAGAAAGCAACTATTGGTGTGTGATTTGTAGGCTTGCCTTACTCTAGTTTGGATGAAGAAGCTGAATCATATATAGGAATACTAGCTTTGAGTTAGAGGAAGCATCTATGGGGGGTGCTTTTTTGGCTTGTTAATCTCTGGTTTGGAAGAAGTTTGAGAGTCTTATATAGGAACGATATCATTCTTTCAGAGAAAGCAATTATAGGGAGTTGGTTTGTAGGCTTGCTAAGCTCTAGTTTGGAGGAAGGCGAGAGTCATATATAGGAACGCTTACGTTCACATAAAGCGTCTACGGGGGGACGGTTTCTAGGCTTCCTAAACTCTAGCTTGGAAAAAGAGGACAGTTATGTATAGGAACTCTCGGCGGGGGATTTGTAGCATTGCTAAAATCTTAGATTGGAAAAGTTGCGAGAGTCATACATAGGAATGTTAACATTCACTCAATGAAAGCAACTATAAGGGGTGCTTTCCAGGCTGGCTACACTCTAATTTGGAAAAAGTGCGACAGTCATGTATAGGAAGGCTTATATTCACTCAGACAAAGCAATTATGTGTAGGTGTATAGTAGGCATGCTAACTCTAGTTTGGAAAATTTCGAGAGCCATGTATAGGAAAGCTTACAGTAACTTAGAGAAAGCAACGAACAGGGGTGGAGTGTAGGCTTGCTAAACTCTAGTTTGGAGGAAGTGCCATAGTCATATATAAGGAACG
Source organism: Eulemur rufifrons (assembly GCF_041146395.1). Lineage (NCBI taxonomy): Eukaryota > Metazoa > Chordata > Mammalia > Primates > Lemuridae > Eulemur > Eulemur rufifrons. Next base: position 37,731,825 of record NC_090992.1, on the reverse strand, counting down.
CTTAAATTCGTTCAGAGAAAACAGCTGTCGGGGATTGGTTTGTAGACTTATTCAACTCTAGTTTGGAAGAAGTGCGAGAGACATATATAGGAATGTTTACATTGACTCAAAGAAAGCAACTATGGGGGAGTGTTATTTTGGCATGCCAGATGCTAGTTAGGAAGAAGTACAAGACTCATATATAGGAACGCTTACATTCACACAGCGAGAGCAACTACGGAGTAGTGTCAGGTAGACATGTTAAAGTCTAGCTTGGGAGAAGTTCCAGAGTCCTATATAGGAAAGGTAACAGCCACTTTGAAAAAGCAAGTCTTGGCGGGTTGTTTGTAGGCCTGCAAAACCCTGTTTTAGTTGAAGTGTGAGAATCATATATGAGAACGCTTACATTCACTCAGAGAAACAACGATGGGGTTGTTTGTAGGCTTACTAAACTGCAGTTTGGAAGAAGCACGAGAATCACATATAGGAACACATACATTTTGACGCCCTGAAAGTAACTATGGGGTGGTGTCTTATAGGCATGCTAAACTCTAGTTTGGACGAAGTTTGAGAATCACATATAAGAAAGCTTAGAGTCACTTAGAGAAAGCAAATCTCTGGGTGTGGAATGTAGGCCTGCTAAACTCTATTTTGGTTTAAGATGGCGTGGTGGTTTGTAGGCATACTAAACTCTAGTTTGGAAGAAGTAGGAGAATGATATATGGGAACGCTTACATTCACATAGAGAAAGCAATTATGGGGTGGCGTTTTTGTAGCCATGCTAATCTCTAGTTTGGAAGAAGTTAAGGAGTAATATATAGGAAAGGGTATAGTCATAGAAACCAACTCTCGGGGGATGTTTTGTACACCTGCAAAACTCCAGTTTGGAAGTGGGGGAGAGTCATATTGGGGACCGTGTGCATTCACTCAGAGAAATCAACGATGGGATTGTGATTTGTAGGCATAGTCAACTCTAGTTTGGAAGAAGTACGAGAATCGTATATAGGAACGCTTACCTTCACGCAGAGAAAGCAACTATGGAGTGATGTTTGTATGCCTACTAAAATATAGTTTGGAGGAAGTTCGAGAGCCATATCTGGGAAGCTTACAGTCACTTAGAGAAAGCAACTCTCGGGGGTGTTTCGTAGGCCTGCTAAACTCTATTTTCAATGAAGTGTTAGAATAATATATGGGAACTCAGTGAAAGCAACGTTGTGGTTGTGGTTCCTAGGCATACTAACCTGTAATTTGGAAGAAGCAAGAGAATCACATGTAGAACCGCTTACATTCCGGCACCGAATGCAACTATGGGGTGGTGTTTTGTAGGCTTGCAAAACTCTAGTTTGGACGAAGTTTGAGAGTCATATATAGGAAAGTTTACAGTCACGTAGAGAAAGCAACTCTCTGGGTGTGGAATGTAGAGTTATTTTGGTTGAAATAGAGTTATTTTGGTTGAAGTGTGAGAGTCATATATGGGAACGCTTACATTCACTCAGAGAAAACAACGTTTGGGTGGTGGTTTGTAGGGCATACTAAACTGTAGTTTGGAAGAAGTACGAGAGTCCTATATAGGAACACTTACATTCACGCAGAGAAAGCACTTATGGCGTCAGGTTTTGTAGGCATGCTAAACTGCAGTTTGGAAGAAGTTGGAGAACCTTATACAGGAAAGATTACCGTCACCTAGGGAAAGCAACTCTCGGGAGATTTTTTTGTACACATGCTAAACTCTAATTTGGATGAAGTGTGAGAGTCAAACATGGGACCGCTTACATTCCCTCAGAGAAACAACACTGGGGTGGTTTTTGTAGGCATACTAAATAGTTTGGAAGAAGTACGAGAATGATATTTGGGAACGCTTACATTCACACAGAGAAAGCAACTACGGGGTGGTGTTTTGTAAGCATGCTATAGTTTGGAAGAAGTTCTAAACCTGAACAGTCACTTAGAGAAAGCAACTCTTGGTGGGTGATTTTTAGGTCTGCTAAATTGTATTTTGAAAGAAGTACCAGAGTCATATATACTAATGCTTACATTCATGCACAGAAAAAACCATGGGGTGATGTTTTGTGGGCATGTTAACCTGTAGTTTGGAAGAAGTTGGAGAGTCTTATTTAGGAAAGCTTACAGTCACCTAGAGAAAGCAACTCTCGGGAGAGCCTTTCTTGGCCTGCTAAACTCTACTTTGCATCAATTGTGAGAGTCAAACATGGGAATGCTTTCATTCATTCAGAGAACGCAACGTTTGGGTGGTGGTTTGTAGGCATTCTAAACTGTATTTTGGAGGAAGTACGAGAGTCATGTATATGAACGCTTACATTCAGGCAGAGAAAGCCACTCTGGGGTCGTATTTTGTTGGCATGCTAAACTGTGGTTTGGAAGAAGTTCGAGAGTCTTATATAGGAAAGATTACAGTGACACAGAGAAAACAACTCTCGGAAGTTTATTGGTAGGCCTGCTAAACTCTAACTTGGATGAAATGTGAGAACGCTTGCATTCATTCACTCAGAGAAAGAAACATCGTGATGGTTTGAAGGCATAATAACTGTAGTTGGGAAGAAGTAGGAGAGTCATATATATGAACCGTTACATTCACGCAGAGAACGCAACTGTGGGGTGGCGATGTATGCATGTTAATCTGTAGTTTGGAGGAAGTGCGAGAGTCATATCTGGGGAAAATTACAGTCACTTAGAGAAAGGAACCATCTTGGGCTGGTTTGTAGATCTGCTAAATTCTATTTGGGAAACAGAGTGTGAGTCATATATGGGAACGCTTATGTTCACTCAGAGAAAGCAACCACGGTGTGGTGTTTTGTTGGCATGGTGTAGTTTGAAAGAAGTTGGAGATTCTTATATAGGAAAGTTTACAGTCACCTAGAGAAAGCAACTCACGGGGTGTTGTTTGTAGGCCTGCTAAACTCTAATTTAGATGAAGTGAGAGAGGCATATATATGAACGCTTATATTGATGCAGAGAAAGCAACTATGGGGTGGTGTTTTGTAGGCATGCTAAAATATAATTTGGAAGAAGTTCGAAAACAGACAGTCACTTAGAGAAAGCAACTCTCGGCGGTTGATTTTTCGGTGTGCTAAATTGTATTTTGAAAGAAGTACCAGAGTCATATATACAAACGCTTACATTCATGCAGAGAAAGCAACTGTGGGGTGGTGTTTTCTAGGCATGCTAAACTCTAGTTTGGACGAAGTTTGAGAATCACATATAAGAAAGCTTAGAGTCGCTAAAGCAAATCTCTGGGTGTGGAATGTAGGCGTGCCAAACTCTATTTTGGTTTCAGAGTGAGAGTCATATATGGGAAGGCTTACATTCACTCAGAGAAAGCAACGATGGTGTGGTGGTTTGTAGGCATACTGAACTCTAGTTTGGAAGAAGTAGGAGAATGATATATGGGAACGCTTACATTCATGCAGAGAAAGCAATTATGGGGTGGCTTTTTTGTAGCCATGCAAATCTCTATTTTGCAAGAAGTTAAAGAGTAATATATAGGAAAGCGTACCGTCATTTATAGAAACCAACTCTCGGGGGATGGTTTGTAGGCCTGCAAAACTCTACTTTGGAAGAAGGGGGAGAGTCATATGGGGGACTGGGTACATTCACTCGGAGATATCAACGATGGGGTTGTGGTTTGTAGGCATACTAAACTCTAGTTTGGAAGAAGGACGAGAATCATATATAGGAACGCTTACATTCATGCAGAGAAAGCAACTATGGAGTGATGTTTGTATGCCTACTAAACGATAGTTTGGAGGATGTTCGAGAGTCATATCTGGAAAGCTTACAGTCATTTAGAGAAAGCAACTCTCTGGGGATGGTTCGTAGGCCTGCTAAACTCTATTTTCAATGAAGTGTTAGAATCATATGCAGGAACGCTTACATTCACTCAGAGAAAGCAACGTTGGGGTGGCCGTTTTTGAGCATACTAAACTCTACTTTGGAAGAGGTACGAGAGACATAAATACGAACGCTTACATTAACACAGAGAAAGCAAATACGGGGTGCTGTAGTGCAGGCATGCTAAACTATAGATTGGAAGAAGTTCGAAAGCTGACAGTCACTTAGAGAAAGCAACTCTTGGCGGGTGATTTTTAGGTCTGCTAAATTGTATTTTGAAAGACGTACCAGAGTCATATATACGAACGCTTACATTCATGCAGAGAAAGAAACTATGGGGTGGTGTTTTGTAGGCATGCTAAACTCTAGTTTGGACGAAGTTTGAGAATCACATATAAGAAAGCTTAGAGTCACTTAAAGCAAATCTCTGGGTGTGGAATGTAGGCGTGCTAAACTCTATTTTGGTTTGAGTGAGAGTCATATATGGGAAGTCTTACATTCACTCAGAGAAAGCAACGATGGTGTGGTGGTTTGTAGGCATACTAATCTCTAGTTTGGAAGAAGTAGGAGAATGATATATGGGAACGCTTACATTCATGCAGAGAAAGCAATTATGGGGTGGCTTTTTTGTAGCCATGTTAATCTCTAGTTTGTAAGAAGTTAAGTAGTAATATATAGGAAAGTGTACAGTCATTTATAGAAACCAACTCTCGGGGGATGGTTTGTAGGCCTGCAAAACTCTACTTTGGAACAAGGGGGAGAGCCATATTGGGGACCACGTACATTCACTCAGAGAAATCAACGATGGGGTTGTGGTTCGTAGGCATACTAAACTCTAGTTTGGAAGAAGTACGAGAATCATATATAGGGACGCTTACATTCATGCAGAGAAAGCAACTATGGAGTGATGTTTATATGCCTACTAAACTATAGTTTGGAGGAAGTTCGAGAGTCATCTCTGGGAAGCTTACAGTCACTTAGAGAAAGCAACTCTTTGGGGGTGGTTCGTAGGCCTGCTAATCTCTATTTTCAATGTAGTGTTAGAATCATATACGGGAACGCTTACATTCACTCAGTGAAAGCAACGTTCGGGTGGTGGTTTGTAGGTATACTAACCTGTAATTTGGAAGAAGCAAGAGAATCACATATAGGACCGCTTAAATTCAGGCACTGAAAGCAACTATGGGGTGGTGTTTTGTAGACATGCTAAACTGTAGTTTGGAAGAAGTTCGAAAGCTGACAGTCACTTACAGAAAGAAACTGTCAGCGGGTGATTTTTAGGTCTGCTAAATTGTATTTTGAAACAAGTACCAGAGTCATAGATACAAACGGTTACATTCATGCAGAGAAAGAAACTATGGGGTGATGTTTTGTGGGTATGCTACACTGCCCACAAAACTTGGAAGAATTTCGAGAGTCGTATACAGGAAAGCTTACATTCCCCTAGAGAAAGCAACTCTCAGGAAGTGGTTTATAGGCCTGGTACACTCTAATTTGGATCAAGTGTGAGAGTCATACATACGAGTTCCCAAATACAGTTTAGTATGCCTACAAATTACCAGCCCAACATTGCTTTCTCTGAGTGGATGTAGGCGTTCCCGTATATGAATCTCGGACGGCTTTCAAAATGCAATCTGCCGGACCTACAAAACACCGCCCGAGAGTTGCTTTCTCTCACTGTAAGCTTTCCTATATATGACTTTGGAACTTCTTCCGAACCATAATTTATCATGCCAACAAAGGCCACCCCATAGTTGTGAATATAAGCGTTCCTATGCATCACGCTCGTACTTCTTCCAAAGTATAGTACGCCTACAAACCACCTCCCCAACTTTGCTTTTTCTGAGTGAATGTAAGCATTCTTTTATTCTCGTACTTCCTCCAAACTCCAGTTTAGTGTGACTAAAAACCACCACCGCAACCCTGCTTTCTCTGGGTGAATGTTAGCGTTCCCATTTATGATTCACACTTCATCCAAAATAGAATTTAGCAGAACTACAAACCGGGACCCAAGGGTTGCTTTCTCTATGAGACTGTAAGCTTTCCTATTACTCTTAACTTCTTCGCAACTAGAGATTTGTTTGCCTACAAAACACCACCCCATAGTTGCCCTCTCTGCATGAATGTAAGCGCTCATATATGTGACTCTGCTACTTCTTCCTAAATACAGTTTAGTATGCTTACAAACAACCACCCAAACGTTGCGTTCTCTGAGAGAATGTTAGCGTTCTCATGTATGACTGTCACGAATAAGTAGAGTTTAGAAAGCTTACAAACCATCTCTCGAAAGTTGCTTCCTCTAGGGGACTGCAAGCTTTCCTATAAAAGACTGTCCAACTTCTTCCAAACTACATTTCAGCATGCCAACCAAACATCACCACATAGTTTCTTTCTCAGCATAAATGTAAGCGATTTTATATAAGAATCTGGTACTTCTTTCTAAATACAATTTAGCAGACCTCAAAATCAACCGCCGAGAGTTGCTTTCTCTAAGTGACTGTCAGCTTTTGAACTTCTTCCAAATTATATTTTAGCATGCCTACAAAACACCACCCCATAGTTGCTTTCTCTGCATGAATGTAAGCGTTTGTATATATGTCTCTGATACTTCTTTCAAAATACAATTTAGCAGACCGAAAAATCAACCGCCGAGAGCTGCTTTCTCTAAGTGACTGTCTGCTTTCGAACTTCTTCCAAAGTATATTTTAGCATGCCTACAAAACACCACCCCATGGTTACTTTCTCTGCGTCAATATAAGCGTTCATATATATGCCTCTCTCACTTAATCCAAATTAGATTTTAGCAGGCCTACAAACCATACCCCGTGAGTTGCTTTCTCTAGGTGACTGTAAACTTTCCTATATAAGAATCTCCAACTTCTTTCAAACTATAGCATGCTAACAGAACACCACACCATGGTTGCTTTCTCTGAGTGAACATAAGCGTTCCCATATATGACTCACACTCTTTTTCCAAAATGGAATTTAGCAGATCTACAAACCAGCCCAAGATGGTTGCTTTGTCTTAGTGACTGTAATTTTCTCCAGATGTGACTCTCGAACTTCCTCCAAACTACAGATTAGCATGCCTACATACACCGTCCCACAGTTGCTTTCTCTGCATGAATGTAAGCATTTGTATATATGTCTCTGATACTTCTTTCAAAATACAATTTAGCAGACCGAAAAATCAGCCGCCGAGAGTTGCTTTCTCTAAGTGACTGTCTGCTTTCGAACTTCTTCCAAAGTATATTTTAGCATGCCTACAAAACACCACCCCATGGTTACTTTCTCTGCGTCAATATAAGCGTTCATATATATGCCTCTCTCACTTAATCCAAATTAGATTTTAGCAGGCCTACAAACCATACCCCGTGAGTTGCTTTCTCTAGGTGACTGTAAACTTTCCTATATAAGAGTCTCCAACTTCTTTCAAACTATAGCATGCTAACAGAACACCACACCATGGTTGCTTTCTCTGAGTGAACATAAGCGTTCCCATATATGACTCACACTCTTTTTCCAAAATGGAATTTAGCAGATCTACAAACCAGCCCAAGATGGTTGCTTTGTCTTAGTGACTGTAATTTTCTCCAGATGTGACTCTCGAACTTCCTCCAAACTACAGATTAGCATGCCTACATACGCCGTCCCACAGTTGCTTTCTCTGCGTGAATGTAACCGTTCATACATACGACTCTCCTACTTCTTCTGAACTACAGTTATTATGCCTTCAAACCATCACGATAAGGTTTCTTTCTCTGAGTGAATGAATGCAAGTGTTCTCACATTTCATCCAAATTAGAGTTTAGCAGGCCTACCGATAAACTACCGAGAGTTGTTTTCTCTGTGTCACTGTAATCTTTCCTATATAAGACTCTCGAACTTCTTCCAAACCACAGTTTAGCATGTCAACAAAATACCACCCCAGAGTTGCTTTCTCTGCCTGAATGTAAGCGTTCGTATATATGACTCTCGTACTTCCTCCAAAATACAGTTTAGAATGCCTAGAAACCACCACCCAAACGTGGCGTTCTCTGAATGAAAGTGTTCCCATGTTTGACTCTCACAATTGATGCAAAGTAGAGTTTAGCAGGCCAAGAAACTATCTCCCGAGAGTTGCTTTCTCTCGGTGACTGTAAGCTTTCCTATTTGTAAGACCCTCCAACTTCTTCCAAACTACAGGTTAACATGCCCACGAAACATCACCCCATGGTTTCTTTCTCTGCATGAATGTAAGCATTAGTATATATGACTCTGGTACTTCTTTCAAAATACAATTTAGCAGACCTAAAAATCACCCACCAAGAGTTGCTTTCTCTAAGTGACTGTTCAGGTTTAGAACTTCTTCCAAGCTATAGTTTAGCATGCTTACAAAACACAATCCCATGCTTGCTTTGTCTGTGTGAATGTAAGCGTTCCCATATGTCATTGTCGTACTTCTTCCAAACTATTTAGTATGCCTACAAAAACCACCCAATGTTGTTTCTCTGAGGGAATGTAAGCGGTCACATGTTTGACTCTCACACTTCATCCAAATTAGAGTTTAGCATGTGTACAAACAATCTCCCGAGAGTTGCTTTCCCTAGGTGACTGTAATCTTTCCTGTATAAGGCTCTTGAACTTCTTCCAAACTGCAGTTTAGCATGCCTACAAAACATGACGCCATAAGTGCTTTCTTTGTGTGAATGCAAGTGTTCCTATATAGGACTCTTGTACTTCCAAACTACAGTTTAGTATGCCCTACAAACCACCACCCAAACGTTGTTTTCTCTGAGTCAATGTAAGCCTTCCCATATATGACTCTCACACTTCAACCAAAATCGAGTTTAGCAGGCCTACATTCCATACACAGAGAGTTGCTTTCTCTACGTGACTGTAAACTTTCCTATATATGACTCTCAAACTTCGTCCAAACTAGAGTTTTGCAAGCCTACAAACACCACCCTACAGTTGCTTTCAGTGCCTGAATTTAAGCGGTTCTATATGTGATTCTCTTGCTTCTTCCAAATTACAGTTAGTATGCCTACGAACCACAACCCCAACATTGCTTTCTGGAGTTCCCATATATTATTCTAACACTTCATTGAAAATAGCGTTTAGCAGGCCTACGAACCACCCCCCGAGAGTTGCTTTCTCTAAGTGACTGTAATTTTCCCCAGATATGACTCTCGAACTTCCTCCAAACTATATTTTAGTAGGCATACAAACATCACTCCATAGTTGCTTTCTCTGCGTGAATGTAAGCGTTCCTATATACTATTCTCGTACTTCTTCCAAACTAGAGTTTACTATGCCTACAAACCTCAATCCCATCATTGATTTCTCTGAGTGAATGTACGCGGTCCCCAATATGACTCTCCCCCTTCTTCCAACCTGGAGTTTTGCAGGTCAACAAAACATCCTTCGAGAGTTGGTTTCTATGACTGTACCCTTTCCTATATATTACTCCTTAACTTCTTCCAAACTAGAGATTAGCATGGCTACAAAAACACCACCCCATAATTGCTTTCTCTGCGTGAATGTAAGCATTCCCATATATCATTCTCCTACTTCTTCCAAACTAGAGTTTAGTATGCCTAAAAACCACCACGCCATCACTGGTTTCTCTGAGGGAATGTAAGCCTTCCCATATACGACTTTCACTCTTAAAGGAAAATAGAGTTTAGCAGGCCTACATTCCACACCCAGAGATTTGTTTTCTCTAAGTGACTCTAAGCTTTCTTATATGTGATTCTCAAACTTCGTCCAAACTAGAGTTTAGCATGCCTACAAAGCACCACCCCATAGTTACTTTCAGGGCGTCAAAATGTAAGCGTTCCTATATGTACTTGTGCTTCATCCAAACTGCAGTTCAGTAAGCCTACAAACAACCCCATCGTTCCTTTCTCTGAGTGAATGTAAGCGTTCTCATATATGACTCTCACACTTCAACCAAAACAGGGTTTTGCAGGCCTACAAACCACCCGCCAAGACTTGCTTTTTCAAAGTGGCTGTTACCTTTCCTATATAGGACTCTGGAACTTCTCCCAAGCTAGACTTTAACATGTCTACCTGACACTACTCCGTAGTTGCTCTCGGTGTGTGAATGTAAGCGTTCCTATATATGAGTCTTGTACTTCTTCTTAACTAGCGTTTGGCATGCCAAAATTACACTCCCCCATAGTTGCTTTCTGTGAGTCAATGTAAACATTCCTATATGTCTCTCGCACTTCTTCCAAACTAGAGTTTAGCAAGCCTACACACCACCCCCCGTTCGTTGCTTTCTCTGACTGTAAGCTCTCCTATACATAGTTTTGGAAAATTTTCCAAACTAGAGTTTAGCATGCCTACTAGACACCCACACATAATTGCTTTGCCTGAGTGAATGTAAGCCTTCCTATACATGACTGTCGCACTTCTTTCATACTAGAGTTTAGCAAGCCTGAAAATCACCCCCTCCCCAATAGTTGCTTTCTGTAAGTGAAAGGGAGCGGGTTTCTATATGACTCTCACACTTCCAAACTAGAGGTGAGTAAGCCTACACACAATCCCCGACAGCTGCTTTCTCTGAATGAATTTAAGCGTTCCTATATATGACTATGGCACTTCCTCCAAACTACAGTTCAGCAAGCCTACACTCCACCCCCGTTCGTTGTTTTCTCTAAGTTACTGTAAGCTTTCCTATACATGGCTCTCGAAATTTTCTGAAACTAGAGTTAGCATGCCTACGATACACCTACACATAGTTACTTTGTCTGAGTGAATGTAAGCTTTCCTATATATGACAGTCGCACTTTTTCCAAACTAGAGTTTAGCCAGCCTGGAAAGCACCCCTTATAGTTGCTTTCATTGAGTGAATGTTAACATTCCTATGTATGACTCTCGCAACTTTTCCAATCTAAGATTTTAGCAATGCTACAAATCCCCCGCAGAGAGTTCCTATACATAACTGTCCCCTTTTTCCAAGCTAGAGTTTAGGAAGCCTAGAAACCGTCCCCCTGTAGACGCTTTATGTGAACGTAAGCGTTCCTATATATGACTCTCGCCTTCCTCCAAACTAGAGCTTAGCAAGCCTACAAACCAACTCCCTATAATTGCTTTCTCTGAATGAATGATATCATTTCTATATATGACTCTCGAACTTCTTCCAAACCAGAGTTTAGCAAGTCAAAATGCACCCCCCATAGATGATTCCTCTAACTCAAAGCTAATATTCCTATATATGATTCAGCCTCTTCATCCAAACTAGAGTAAGGCAAGCCTACAAAGCACACACCAAGTTGCTTTCTATAAGTAAATGTAAGCATCCCTATATATGACTACAGTAATTCTTCCAAACTGGAGTTAAACAAGCCTACAGACCCCAGGACCCCACTCCATAGTACCCTGTGTGTTGGCGCCTGCCTGTCATGCAGGACACAGGGGCAGAGCCTCATCTCAGACACGGCATTGATGGATTGTAGGCTTTCTTAACTTTTCGAATTGAAGAAGTCTGAGAATTAGAATTCGGTTTAGGGTAAGATTAGGTGTTAGGGACTAGGATTAGGTTTAGGGGTTAGGGTTTTAGGTCAGAATTAGCGATAGGATTACTGTTAGGGTTAGAGATTATGATTATGTTTAGTGGTTAGGTTTAGGTTTAGGGTGACAGGCAAGAGTAAGGGTTAAGGATTAGGGTTACTGTTAGGAGTTATATTAAGGGCTTACGGTTAGGACTAGTGCTTTGGGTTAGTGTTAGGGTTAGGCCTTAGGTTTAATGGTGTGCGTTAGGACACGGGCCCTGTCTAATGTACGGGGCACTGTGGGTGTGGAGCATGGCTGCGTCCCAACTTCATTGTAACCTGGATCTTGGGCTTCAACTCTCACGCAAGACTCAGGCAGAGGCTCATCTCACGCATGGTTAAGGTTAAGATTTAGGGTTAGGGTCAGCGTTAAGGGATAGGGTCAGGGTTAACAGTTAGGGTTAGGGTTAGGGGGTTAGGGATAGGGTTAGGTATATGGTTCAGGTTTAAGGTTATCAGGGGTTAGGGTTAGTGTTAACTGTAGGTCAGTGTTAGGGTTAGATCTCTAGGCATTAGGGTAAAGGTTAGGGTTAGGGTTAGGGTGAGGGTTAACAGGGTTAGGGTTAGGGTGAGGGTGAGGGTTAGGGTTAGGTCTTGGGTTAGGGGTTAGGTTTAGGCTTAGGGGTTAGGGTTTGTGTTAGGGGTAGGGTTAGGGTTTAAGGTTAGGGTTAGGGTTTGGTTAGGGTTAGGGCTAGTGTTAGGGTTAGGGCTAGGGTTAGGGGTTAGGGTTAGGGGTTAGGGCTTGGGTTGGAGTTGGGTTTAGTGTTTGAGTTAGGGTTAGGGTTAGGGGTTATGGTGAGGGTGTGGGTTATGGGTTAGGGTTAGAGTTAGGCGTTAGGGCTAGGGTTAGGGTTTAGGGTTAGGGTTACGGGTTAGGGGTTAGGTTTTAGCATTGTGGTTGGGGTTGGGGTTAGGGTTAGAGGTTAGGGTTAGGGTTTATGGTTAGGGTTAAGGGTTAGGGTTAGAGTTTCGGTTAGGGTTAGGGGTTAGGTTTAGGTTTAGGGGTTGGGGTTAGGGTTACGGTTAGGGTTAAGGGTTAGGTGTTAGGGTTAGTGTTAGGTTATGGTTAGGGTTAGGGGTTAGGGGTTTGGGTTAGGGTTAGCAGTTAGGGTTAGGGTTTAGGTTTAGTGTTAGAGGTTAGGGTTAGGGGTTAGGGTTCGGGTTATGTGTTATGGTTTGTGTTAGAGGTTAGGGTTAGATTAGGGTTAGGGTTAGGTGTTAGGGTTAGGGGTTACGGTTAGTGTTAGTGTAGGGTTGGGTTGCATTAGGGTGGTGGTTGGGGTTAGGATTTAGGGTTAGGGTTAGGGTTGGGTTAGGGTTAGGGTTAAGGGTTAGGCTTACGGGTTAGAGTTAGGGTTAGGGTTTCAGTTAGGGTTAGGTGTTATGTTTAGGGTTAGGGATTGGGGTTCGGGTTAGGCTTAGGGGTTAGGGTTAGGGTTAGGGTTTAGGGTTAGGGGTTAGGGTTAGGTGTTAGGGTTCGGGTTTGGTTATGGTTATAGTTAGGGGTTAGGGGTTGGGGTTAGGGTTAGGGTTAGGGATTTGGGTTAGGGTTCGGGGTTAGGGTTCGGGTTTAGGGTTAGGGTTAGCTTTAAGGTTGGATTAGGGTTAGAGTTAGCGTTGTGTTAGGGTTAGACGTTAGGGTTAGGGGTTAGGGTAGGAGTTAGTGTTAGGGTTGGGATTAGGGGTTAGGGTTAGGATTAGGGTTGTGTTAGGGTTAGGGTTAAAGGTTAGGGGTAGGTATAGGGGTAGGGTTAGGTTTAGGGGTTAGGGTTAGGGTTTAGGGTTAGGGGTTAGGGTTAGTGTTAGGGGTTAGTGTTAGGCGTTAGGATTAGGGTTAGGGGTTAGGGTTAGGGGTTAGTGTTAGGGTTATCGATAAGGGATAGGATTAAGGTTAAGTGTTGCGCTTAGGGTTAGGGTTTAGTGTTAGTGTTATCGTTAAGGATTAGGGTTAGGGTCAGGGTTAAAAGTTTGGGTTAGTGTTTGGGTTAGGGGTTAGGGTTAGGATTTAGGTTTGTGGTTGGGGTTGGAGTTAGGGTTAGAGCTAGGGGTTAAGGTTAGGGTTAGGGCTTATGGTTAGGGTTGGGGTTAGGGGTTAGGATTTGGGTTAGGGGTTAGGGTTAGGGGTTAGGGGTTAGGGTTAGCATTAGGGGTTAGCGTTAGGGTTAGGGATTCGGGTTATGGTTAGGGGTTGGTGTTAGGGTTAGGGTTAGGGTAGGGGTTAGGGGTTAGGTTTAGGGGTTAGGGTTATGGTTAGGGGTTAGGGTTAGGGGTCAGGGTCAGTGTCATGGTTAGGAGGGTTAGGGATAGGGTTATGGGTTAGGGTTAGGGGTTAGGATTAAGAGTTAGGGTTAAGGTTAGTGATTAGGGTTAGTATTAGGGGTTAGGGTTAGGGTTAGGGGTGAGGGTTAGGGGTTATGGTTAGGGTTGGGGTTAGGTGTTAGGATTAGGGTTAGGGGTTAGGGTTAAGGGTTAGGGGTTATGGTTAGCGCTAGGGGTTAGGGTTAGGGTTAGGAATTAAGGTTAGGGTTACGGGTTGGTGTTTAGGGTTAGGGTAGGGGTTAGGGGTTAGGTTTAGGGGTTAGGGTTAGGGGTCAGGTTCAGCGTCATAGTTAGGGGGGTTAGGGTTAGGGTTACGGGTTAGGGTTAGGGTTAGTGGTTAGGGTTAGTATTAGGGGGTTAGGGTTAGGGTTAGGGGTTAGGGTTAGGGTTTAGGGTTAGGGTTGGGGTTGGGGGTAGGGTTAGGGTATGGTTAGGGGTTAGGGTTAGGGTAGGGTAGGGGTAGCGGTAGGGTTAGGGTTAAGGGATAGGATTAGGGTTAAGCATTAAGGCTTAGGGTTAGCGTTAAGGGATAGGGTTAGGGTTAAGGTTTAGGGTTATGGTCCAAGGTATGTGTAAGGATGAGGGTTAATGTTTAGGGTTAGGGTTACATGTTAAGGATAGTGTTGGGTAAGGGTTAGGGTTAGGGTTAGAGCTAGGGTTACTGCTAGGGTTAGGGCTAGGCATTAGTTTAAGGGTTAGTGTTAGGGTTAAGGGTTAAGGTTAGGTTTAATTGTTAGGATTAGGTTCAAGATTAAGGATTAAGCTTAGGGTTAGGGATTAGGGTTAGGGTTAACTGTAAAGTGTTAAGGTTATATTTAGGGGTAGGATTAGGGTTAGCGTTTAGTGTTAGGGTTAGTGTTAGTGTTGTTTGTAGGGTTAAGGTAAGGTTTAGCTGTTTAGAATTAGGGTTAGGGATTAGGTGTTACGGTTATTGTAAGGAGTTAGGGTTAGAATTATGGAATAGGGGTTGTTCTCAGGGGTAAGTTTTATGCTTAAAGTTAGGGTAAGTGGTTAAAGTTAGTGTTATGGTGAGCTTTACCTGTTAAGGTGAGCATTCGGATCAGGGTTAGGTGTTATGTTCAGGGTTAGGTTTATGGGTGAGGGGTAGAGTTTATGCTTAAGGCACGGGCACTGTCTGCACTAGGACTGGGGGTTGTGGGCTCAGATTGTCTCCGGGAACCCACTCTAGCATACACTGAGTATGGGCCCTCGGGTTTCATGAAGGACACAGTGGCAGAGCCTCCTTTCACACATGGCATGAGAGGATTGTAGGCTTTCTAAATGCTCAGAGAGCAAGAAGTCTGAGAATTAGATTTATGGTTAGGATTATGATTATGATTCGGGATGAAGGTTGGTGTTAGGGTGAGTGCTTAGGGTTAGGGTTTAGGGTTAGGGTTAAGGGATAGGATTAGGGTTAAGGGTTGGGCTTAGGTTTAGGATTCAGTTACGGTTAAGGTTTAGCGTTCGGGTCAGGGCTAAGGGTCAGGTTGAGGGTTAACGGTTAGGGTTAGGGTTAGGGGTTAGGCAATGTGTTAGGCTTTAGTGTTAGGGTTAGGTTTAGTGTTCAGGGTTAGGGTTAGCATTAGGGGTGAGGGTTAGGGCTAGGCTTAGGTGTTAGGTTAGTGTTAGGGTTAGGTCTAGGCGTTTGGGTAAATGTTAGTATTAGGGTTAAGAGATAGAGTTAGGTTTAAGGCTTAGAATTAGGATAACGGTTAAGGGTTAGGGTGAGGGTTTAGGGTTAAGGATCAAAGGTTAAGGTTAGCATTAGTGTTAGGGCTGCTGGTAGGGTTAAGTTTAGGGTTAGGGGCTTACAATTAAGTATTAGGTTTTACAGTTATTACTAGGAGTTAGGGTAAGAATTATGGGATAGGGGTTGTCCTCAGGGTAAGTATTATTCATTAACGTTATGATAAGGTGTTAAAATTAGTGTTTCAGTGAGTTTTACGTGTTAAGGTGAGCAATACGATCAGGGTCATGTGTTATGATCAGGGTTAGGGGTAGGGTTTATGCTTAGGGCACAGGCCCTGTCTTCCCTAGGTGCGGGGTTCGGAGGCTGGGATTGTCACCGGGAACCCACTCTATCATATGTTGGATGTGGGCCTCTGGATTTCATGCAGGACACAGTGGCAGAGCCTCCTTTCACGCATGGCATAGGAGGATTGTAGGCTTTCTAAATTCTGAGAAAGCAAGAAGTCTGAGAATTAGATTTAGGGTTAGAATTATGGTTATGGTTAGGGATGAAGGTTAGTGTTATGGAGAGTGCTTAGGGTTAGGGGTTAGGGTTAGGGTTAAAGGTTAGTGTTAGGCTGAACAGTTACAGTTAGGTTTAGGGTTAAGGTTTAGGGTTAGCATTAAGGTTAGGGGTTAGGGTTTGGTACAGGGCCAGGGTTAAGCGTTTGGCTTAGGGTTCAAGATTAGGATTAATGTTAGGTGTAAGGGTTAGTGTGAGGGTTAACGGTCAGGGTTTAGGTGAAGGGTTAGGGTTTGGGTTTAGGGTTAGGGTTTAGGGTCAGGGTTAAGAGTTCATGTTAGGTTTAGTGTTACAGTTAAGTGTTTGGATTTAGGTTTAGGTTTAGGGTTCATGGTTAGGGATATGTTTAGGGGTTATGTTTAGGGGTTAGGTTTAGTGTAAGGGTTTAGAGTTAGTGTAGGGCGTTTGGGTCAGGGTTTCTGTTTAGGGTTAGGTGTTAGCGTTAGTGTTAGGGCTTAGATTTAGCGGTTAGTTTAAGGTCAGAGGACCTGTTTAATCTATGGTGAGAAGGGTGGGGAATGGGTCGCTGTGACACCAAAGCATTGTACCCTGGGCCTTGGGCTCAGACCTACATGCAGGAATCAGGGGGAGCCTGTTTTCACGCATGCCATAGTTGTATTGTAGGCTTGGTTAACTCTGAGAATGGAAGAATTGTGAGAATTAGGGTTATGATTATGGTTAGGGATTTGGGTTTAGGGGATAGTGTTCTAATGAGGGATAGGGTTTAGGCATTAGGGGTTAGGGTTAGTGTTAGGGTTAGGGGTTAGAGGTGAGGGTTGTGTTAGGGGCTAGGTTAGGTTTAGGGTTGGGTTTAGTGTTAGAGTTCAGGTTTGGGGTTAGGGTAGGGTTAAGGGATAGGATTAGGGTTAAGAGTTAGGCTTAGGGTTCGGGTTAAGGGTTAGGGTTATGGTTAAAGGTTAGTGTTAGTTTAAACGGTTACACTTATATTTACGCTTAAGTTTTAGGGTGAGGGCTTTCTAAACTCTGAGAGAGGAAGACGTCTGAGATTAAGATTTAGGGTTAGGATTATGGTTAGGATTAGGGATGAAGATTAGTGTTAAGGTGAGGGCTTAGGGTAAAGTGTTAAGGTTAAGGTTAGTGTTAGTTTTAACGGTTACAGTTAGGTTTAGGGTTAAGGTTTAGTGTGAGGGTTAAGGTCAGGGGTTAGGTTTTCATACAGGGTAAGTGTTAAGTGTTAGGTTTAGGGTTAAAGATTAGCATTATGGTTAGTGTTAAAGGTTACTGTGAGGGTAAAAGTTTAGGGTTCAGGTTAAGGGCCAGGGTTAGGGGTTAGGTTTAGGGTTAAAGGGTCGTGTTAGGTTAGGGTTACAGTTAAGTGTTATGGTTAGGGTTAGGGGTTACGGTTAAGTTTAGGGTTCATGGTTAGTGAAACATTTAGGGGTTTAGGCTAGGGTTAAATGATAGGGTTAGAGGTAACGCTAAGGCTTAGGCTCAGTGTTAGGGTAAAGGTTTAGGGATAGGGTTACGGGTTAGGGCTAGGGTCAGGGTTAAAGGTTAGGGTGAGAGTTAATGGTTATGGTTAGGGTTATTGGTTAAGGTTTGTGTTTATGCTTAGGGCATGTGCCTTGTCTGCACTAGGCGGAGGAGTTAGGGGGCTAGCATATTCGCCAGGAACCCACTCTATCGTACGCTGGGTATTGGCCCCTGGGTTTCATGCTGGACACAGTGGCAGAGCCTCCTTTCACACATGGCATGGGAGCATTATAGGCTTTCTAAACTCTGAGAAAGCAAGAAGTCTGAGAATTAGATTTAGGGTTAGGATTACGGTTAGGATTAGGGATGAAGGTTAGTGTTAAGGTGAGGCCTTAGGGTTAGGGGTTAGGGTTAGCGTTAGGGTTAAAGGTTAGTGTTAAGTTTAACTGTTACAGTTAGGTTTAGGGTTAAGGTTTAGTGTTAGGGTTAAGTTTAGGGGTTAGGTTTTGGTACAGGGTAAGGGTTAAGTGTTAGGTTTAGGGTTAAAGATTATGATTAGGGTTAGGTTTCAGGGTGAATGTTAGGGTTAACGGTTAGTGTTAAGTGTTAGGGTCAGGAGTTAGGTTTAGGGTTAAGGGTCCATGTTAGGTTTAGGGTTAGAGTTAAGTGTTATGGTTAGGGTTAGAGTTTAGGGTTAGTTTTAGGGTTCATGGTTAGGGTTACGTTTAGGGGTTAGTGTTACGGTTTGGTTTAGGGTGACTGTTTAGTGTTAGTGTTTGGCATTAGGATAAGGGCTTAGGTTTAGGGTTAGGGTTTAGGTTTAGTGTTGGGGCTTAGATTTAATGGTTAGTTTAAGGGCACAGGACCTGTTTAATCTATGGTGAGAAGGGTGCAGAATGGGTCAGCTCCACACCACACCATTGTTCCTGGTCCTTGGGCCCAGACCTACATGCAGGACTCAGGTGGAGCCTCTTCTCACTCATGGCATGGCTTTATTGAAGGCTTGGTGAACTCTGAGAATGGAGGAAGTGTGAGAATTAGGGTTATGATTATGGTTAGGTGTTTAGGGTTAGGGGTTAGGGTTCGAGTGTCGTTTAGGGGTTAGGAATTAGGAGTTGAGGTTAGTGTTAGGGTTAGGGGTTACGGGTTAGGGTAGGTTTAGGGGCCAGGGTTAGATTCAGAGTTAGGGTTACTGTTAGGGTTAGGGTTAGGGATTAGGGTTAGGCTTAAGGGATAGGATTGGGGTAAAGTGTTAAGGCTTAGGGTTAGCGTTAAGGGATAGGGTTAGGGTTAAGTGTTAGGGTTTTGGTCCGAGTTAAGGGTTAGGGTGAGTGTTAACGGTTAGGACTAGGGTTATGGGTTAGGGATAGTGTTAGGTTTAAGGGACAGGATTAGTGTTAGGTTTAGAGTTCAGGGTTAGGGTTAGCATTAGGGGTTAGGGTTTAGGTATACTGTTAGAGTTTCTTCCAGGCGTTAGAGTAATGGTTAGTGTTAGAGTTAAGAGTTAAGATTAGGTTTAATTGTTAGGATTAGGATCAGGGATAAGGGTTAGGGTTAGGGTTAGGGTTAGTGTTAGGGTTGTTTGTAGGATTAAGGTAATGTTTAGTAGTTTATAATTAAGTTTTAGGAGTGTTATGGTTATGCTAGGAGTTAGGCTTAGAATTAAGGGATAGGGGATGTTCTTAGGGTAAGTGTTACGCATTAACTTTAGGATGGGGGTTAAAGTTAGGGTTATGGTCCGGTTTACATGTTAAGATGAGCAATAACATAAAGGTTAGGTGTTATGTTCAGGGTTATGGTTATGGGTGAGGGGCAGGGTTTTTGCTTAGGGCACGGGCCCTGTCTGCACTAGGAGGGGGAGGTAGGGGGCTGTGATTGTCGCTGGGAACCCACTCTATTGTACGCAGAGTATGGGCCCCTGGGTTTCATGCAGGACACTGTGGCAGAGCTGGCCTTCTTGCATGGCTTTGGAGGATTGTAGGGTTTTTAAACTCCGAGAAAACAAGAAGTCTACAAATTAGATTTAGGACTAAGATTATGGTTAGGGTTAGGGATGAAGTTTAGTCTTAGGGTGAGGGCTTAGGGTTAGGGTTAGGGTTAGGTTTACCAGTTACAGTTAGGTGCAGGGTTAAGGTTTACAGTTAGGGTTAAGGTTAGGGGTTAGGGTTTGGTACAGGGTTAGCGTTAAGTGTTATGGTTAGGGTTAAAGATTAGTCTTAGGGTTAGGGTTAAGGGTTAGTGTGAGGATTAACGTTAAGTGTTAGTGTTCGGGGTTAGGGTTAAGGGTGCATGTTAGGTTTCGCTTTAGAGTTAAGTGTTATGGTTAGGGTTAAGCGTTAGGGTTAATCGGTTAAGAGTTAGGTTTATTTTTAGGCATAGGTTTAGCATTAGGGGTTAGGGTTAGTCTTAGTGTTACAGTTGTTGGTAGGGTTAAAGTTACAGTGTTACAGTTGTTGGTAGGGTTAGAATTATGGGATAGGGTTTGTACTCAGGGTAAGTTTTAAGCATTAATGTTAGGATAGGGGTTAAAGTTAGGGTTACAGTGAGGTCTACGTGTTAAGGTGAGCAATAAGATCAGGGTTAGGTGTTATGTTCAGGGTTAGAGTTATGGGTTCGGGGTAGTGTTTATGGTTAGGTCACGGTCCTTCTCTGCACTAGGCAGGGGTTTAGGGGTCTAGGATTGTTGCCGGGAGACCACTCTATCTTATGCTGGGTATTCGCACTTCAGTTTCATGCAGGACACAGTGGCAGAACCTCCTTTTACACATGTCATGGGATGATTGTAGGCTTTCTAAACTGTGAGACAGCAGGAAGTCTGAGAATTAGATTTAGGGTTAGGATTATGGTTAAGGTTAGGGAGAAAGATTAGTCTTAGGGTGAGGGCTTAGGATTAGAGGTTATGGGTAGAGTTCGGGTTAATTTTTTTTTTTTTTTTTTTTTTTTTGAGACAGAGTCTCACTTTGTTGCCCAGGCTAGAGTGAGTGCCGTGGCGTCAGCTTAGCTCACAGCAACCTCAGACTCCTCGGCGTACGCGATCCTACTGCCTCAGCCTCCCGAGTAGCTGGGACTACAGGCATGCGCCACTATGCCCGGCTAATTTTTTCTATATATATTTTTAGTTGTCCATATAATTTCTTTCTATTTTTAGTAGAGACGGGGTCTCGCTCTTGCTCAGGCTGGTCTCGAACTCCTGACCTTGAGCGATCCACCCGCCTCGGCCTCCTAGAGTGCTAGGATTACAGGCATGAGCCACCGCGCCCGGCCTAGTGTTAGTTTTAGCGGTTACAGTTAGGTTTAGGGTTACGGTTTAGGGTGAGGTTTAAGGTTAGGGGTTAGGGTTTGGTACAGGGTTACTGTTAAGTGTTAGGTTTAGGATAAAATTAGGATTAGGGTTAGGGTTAAGGGTTAGTGTGAGGGTTAATGGTTAGAGTTAAGGTTAACGGTAGGGTTACGGGTTATGGTTTGGGTTAAAGTTTCGTGTTAGGTTTGGGGTTAAAGTGTTATGGTTAGGGTTAGGGGCTGGGTTAGGGTTAAAGGTTAAGGTTATTTTCAGGTGGACTGTTAAGATCAGGTGTTAGGGTTAGTGTTACTGTTAGGGTTTTTGCTAGGATTAGCGTTAGGGTTAAGTTTGTTGGTAGGGTTTAGAGTTACCATTTAGAACTAGGGTTATGGATTAGTTGTTACAGTTATTCCTAGGATTTAGGGTAGAATTATGGGATAGGGGTTGTTTTCAGCATAAGTTTTATGCATTAACCTTAGGACAAGGGGTTAAAGTTAGGGTTACAGTGAGGTCTGCGTTTTAAGGTGAGCAATAGGATCAGGGTTAGGTGCTATGTTCAGGGTTAAGGTTATGGGTTAGGGGTACTCTTTATGCTTAAGGCATGGGCCCTGTCTACACTAGGTGGGAGGATTAGGGATCTAGGCTTGTCGCCAGTAACCCACTGTATCATAGGCTGGGTATGGGCATGTGGGTTTCATGCAGGACACAGTGGCAGAGCCTCCTTTCACACATGGCATGGGAAGATTGTAGGCTTTCTAATCTCTGAGAAAGCAAGAAGTCTGAGAATTAGATTTAGGGTTAGGATTATGGTTAGTGTTAGAGATAAAGATTAGTGTTAGGAGTTAGGGTTAGGGTCAGGGTTAAATGTTAGTGTTAGGTTTAACGGTTACAGTTAGGTTTACGGTTAAGTTTCAGGGTGAGGGTTAAAGTTAGGGGTGAGGTTTTGTTGCAGGGTAAGGGTTAAGTGTTACGTTTAGGGTTAAAGATTAGGATTAGGGTTAGGGTTAAGGGTTATTGTGAGTGTTAACGGTTAGGGTTAAGGTTAAGTGTTAGGGTTAGGGGTTAGGGTTAGGGTTAAGGGTTTGTGTTAGTTTTAGAGTTAGATTTAAGTGTTATACTTAGGGTTAGGTTTTTTGTTAGGGTTATGGCCTAGGGATTCTTTTAGGCATAAGGTAGGATTAGGGGTTAGGGTTAGGGTTAGTGTTAGGGTTGTTGGTAGTGTTAAGGTTAGGGTCAGTGGTTTATAATTAGGGTAAGAGATTATGTGTTACAGTTCTGGCCAGGAGTTAGGGTTAGAATTAAGGCATAGGGGGTGTTCTCAGCGTAAGTGTTATACATTAACGTTAAGATAAGAGGTTAAAGTTAGAGCTACAGTGAGGTCTACGGGTTAAGCTGAGCAATAGATTCAAGGTTAGGTGTTATGTTCACGGTTAAGGTTATGGTTTAGGATAGGGTTTAGGGTTTGGTACACGGTTAGGGTTTAGGGTTTAGGGTTTGGTAAGGTTAGGGTTTAGGGTTTGGTACACGGTTAGGGTTAAGTGGTAGGTTTAGGGTTCAGGGTTAGGGTTAGCATTAGGGTTAGAGTAAGGATTAGGGGTTATGGTTATTGTTAGGGTTAGGGTTAGGGTCAGGGGTTAGGGTTTGGTACAGGCTTAGGGTGAAGTGTTAGGTTTAGGGTTAAAGATTAGGATTAGGGTTAGGATTAAGGGTTAGTGTGAGGGTTAACGGTAAGGGTGAAGGGTAACGGTTAGGGTTAAGGGTTCATGTTAGGTTTAGTATTAGAGCTAAGTGTTATAGTTAGGGTTTGGGCTTTGCGTTATGGTTAAGTGTTAATGGTTAGGTTTATTTTTAGGCATAGGGTTAGGATTAGGGGTTAGGGTTAGGCTTAGTGTTAAGGTTGTTGATAGGCTTAAAGTTAGGCTTAGCGGTTCAAAATTAGAGTTAAGGATTAGGCGTTACGGTTATGGCTAGGAGTTAGGGTTAGAATTATGGGATAGGGGTTGTTCTCAGGGTAAATGTTATGCATTAACGTTAGGATAGGGGTTAAAGTTAGGGTTACAGTGAGGTCTGTGTGTCACGGTGAGCCATAAGATCAGGGTTAGGTGTTATGTTCAGGGTTAGGGTTATGGGTTAGTGGTAGTGTTTATGCTTAGGGCACGGTCCTTGTCTGCACTAGTTGGGGGACTTAGGGGTCTAGGATGGTCACTGGAAGACCACTCTATCGTACGCTTGGTATGGGCCCCTGGATTTTCTGCAGGACCCAGTGGCAGAGCCTCTTTTTACGCATGGAATGGGAGGATTGTAGGCTTTCTAAACTCTGAGAAAGCAAGACGTCTGACAAATAGATTTAGGGATAGGATTATCGTTAGGATGAGGGACGAAGGTTTGTTTTAGGGTAAGGGATTAGGGTTAGGGGTTACGGGTAGAGTTAGGGTTAAAGGTTAGTGTTAGGTTTAACGGTTACAGTGAGGTTTAGGGTTATGGTTTCAGGTGAGGGTTGAAGTTAGGGGTTAGGTTTGGTATTAGGGTTAGCGTTAAGTGTTAGTGTGAGGGTTAACAGTTCGGGTTAGGGTTAAGTGTTAGGATTAGGAGTTAGGGTTAAGGGTTCGTGTTAGGTTTAGTGTTAGAGTTAAGTGTTATGGTTAGGGACAGGGTTTTGGGTTAGGGATAAGGGTAAGAGTTAGGGTTACTTTTAGGCATAGGGTAGGATTAGGGTTTAGGGTTAGGGTTAGTGTTAGGGTTGTTGGTGGGGTTAAGGTTAGAGTTAGCAGTTCAGAATTAGGGTTAGGGATTAGGTGTTATAGTTATGGCTAAGATTTAGGGATAGAATTATGGGATAGGCGTTGTTCTCAGCGTAAGTGTTATGCATTAACTTTAGGAGATGCGGTTAAAGTTAGGGTTAGAGTGAGGTCTACGTGTTAAGGTGAGCAATAGGATCAGGGTTAGGTGATATGTTCAGGGTTAGCGTTATCGGTGAAGGGTAGTGTTTATGCTTAGGGCATGGCCCTGTCTGCACTAGGCGGGGGGGCGGAGGGGGGTTAGGGGGCTGGGATTGTCCCCGGAAAAGCACTCTATCATACACTGGGTATGGGCCCCTGGGTTTCATGCAGGACACAGAGGCAGAGCCTCCTTTCACGCATATCATGGGAGCATTGTAGGCTTTCTAAACTATGAGAAAGCAAGAAGTCTGAGAATTAGATTTAGGGATAGGATTATGGTTAGGGTTAGGGATAAAGGTTAGTGTTAGGGTTAGGGCTTAGGGTTGGGGTTAGTGTTACAGTCAGGGTTAAAGGTTAGAATTAGGTTTAACGGTTACAGTTAGATTTAGGTTTAAGGGTTAGTGTTAGGGTTAAGGTTAGGGGTTAGGTTTTGGTACAGGGTAAGGGTTAAGTGTTAGGTTTAGGGTTAAAAATTAGGATTAGGATTAGGCTTAGGTTTAAGGGTTAGTGTGAGGGTTAACGGTTAGGGTTAAGGTTAAGTGTGCAGGTTAATGATTAAGGTTAGGTTTAAGGGTTCGTGTTAGGCTTCGGGTTAGAGGTAAGTGTTATGGTTAAGGTGAGGGGTTAGGGTTAGGTTTAGGGTTCATGGTTAGGGTTACCTTTAGCTGTTAGGGTTATGGGTTAGGATTAGGGTAAGGGTTTAGTGTTTAGTGTTGGGCGTTAGGGTCAGGGCTTAGGTTCAGGATTAGGGATTAGTGTTAGGGTTTGTGTTAGGGCTTAGATTTAGAGGTTAGTTTAAGGGCACAGGACCTGCTTAATCTTTGGTGAGAAGGGTGCGGGATGGGTCACCGCGACACCACACCATTTTACCCTGGGCCTTGGGCCCAGACCTACATGCAGGACTCAGGCGGAGTCTCTTCTCATGCATGGCATGGTTGTATTGTAGGCTTGGCTAACTCTGAGAATGCAGGAAGTGTGAGAATTAGGGTTATGGTTATGGTTAGGGGTTAGTGCTCGAGTGAGGGTTAGGTGTTAGGGATTAGGGGTTAGGGTTAGTGTTAGGGTTAGGGGTTAATGTTAGGGTTAAGGGATTGGATTAAGGTTAAGGGTTAAGGCTTAGGGTTAGCGTGAAGTGTTAGGGTTAGTGTTACTGTCCAAGTTAAGTGTTAGGGTGAGGGTTAACGGTTAGGCTTAGGGTTATGGGTTAGCGATAGAGTTAGGTTTAAGGGTTAGGGTTAGGTGTTAGGGTTACTGTTAAGGTGTGGTCTAAGCATTAGGGTAAGGGTTAGTGTTAGGGTTAAGTGTTAGGGTTAAGTTTAATTAGGATTAGGATCAGGGTTAAGGCTTAGGGTTAGGGGTTAAGTTTAGGTTTAAGGGTAAATTGGTACAGTTATTTTCAGGCATACGGTTAGGGTTTGGGTTAGGGTTAGGGTTGTTTGTAGGGTTAAGGTAACGTGTAGTGGTTTAGAATTAGGGTTAGGAATTAGGTGTTACAGTTACGGCAAGGAGTTAGGGTTAGAATTAAGGGATAGGGGTTGTTCTTAGGGTTGGTGTTATGCATTAATGTTAGGATAAGGTGTTAAAGTTAGGGTTACGGTGATGTTTACGTGTTAAGGTGAGCAAAGGGATCAGGGTTAGTGTTATGGGTGAGCGGTAGGGTTTATGCTTAGGGCACAGGCCCTGCCTGCACTAGGAGGGGCAGTTAGGGGGATACGATTGTCACCGGGAACCCACCCTATCGTATGCAGGGTATGGGCCCCTGGCTTTCATGCAGCACACTGTGGCAGAGCCGGCTTTCTCGCATGGCTTTGGAAGATTGTAGGCTCTCTAAACTCTGAGATAGCAAGAAGTCTGAGAATTAGATTTAGGGGTAGGATTATGGTTAGGGTTAGGGATGAAGTTCAGTCGTAGGGTGAGGGCTTACGGTTAGGGGTTAGGGTTAGATTAATGGTTAAAGGTGAGTGTTAGGTTTAAGGGTTACAGTTAGGTTCAGGGTTAAGGTTTAGGGTTAGGCTTAAGGTTAGGGTTTAGGGTTTGGTACACGGTTAGGGTTAAGTGGTAGGTTTAGGGTTCAGGGTTAGGGTTAGCATTAGGGTTAGGGTAAGGATTAGGGGTTATGGTTATTGTTAGGGTTAGGGTTAGGGTCAGGGGTTAGGGTTTGGTACAGGCTTAGGGTGAAGTGTTAGGTTTAGGGTTAAAGATTAGGATTAGGGTTAGGATTAAGGGTTAGTGTGAGGGTTAACGGTTAGGGTGAAGGGTAAGGGTTAGGGTTAAGGGTTCATGTTAGGTTTAGTGTTAGAGTTAAGTGTTATGGTTAGGGTTTGGGCTTTGCGTTATGGTTAAGTGTTAATGGTTAGGTTTATTTTTAGGCATAGGGTTAGGATTAGGGGTTAGGGTTAGGCTTAGTGTTAGGGTTGTTGATAGGCTTAAAGTTAGGGTTAGCAGTTCAAAATTAGAGTTAAGGATTAGGCGTTACGGTTATGGCTAGGAGTTAGGGTTAGAATTATGGGATAGGGGTTGTTCTCAGGGTAAATGTTATGCATTAACGTTAGGGAGGGGTTAAAGTTAGGGTTACAGTGAGGTCTGTGTGTCACGGTGAGCCATAAGATCAGGGTTAGGTGTTATGTTCAGGGTTAGGGTTATGGGTTAGTGGTAGTGTTTATGCTTAGGGCACGGTCCTTGTCTGCACTAGTTGGGGGGCTTAGGGGTCTAGGATGGTCACTGGGAGACCACTCTATCGTACGCTTGGTATGGGCCCCTGGATTTCCTGCAGGACCCAGCGGCAGAGCCTCTTTTTACGCATGGAATGGGAGGATTGTAGGCTTTCTAAACTCTGAGAAAGCAAGACGTCTGACAAATAGATTTAGGGATAGGATTATCGTTAGGATGAGGGACGAAGGTTTGTTTTAGGGTAAGGGATTAGGGTTAGGGGTTACGGGTAGAGTTAGGGTTAAAGGTTAGTGTTAGGTTTAACAGTTACAGTGAGGTTTAGGGTTATGGTTTCAGGTGAGGGTTGAAGTTAGGGGTTAGGTTTGGTATTAGGGTTAGCGTTAAGTGTTAGTGTGAGGGTTAACAGTTCGGGTTAGGGTTAAGTGTTAGGATTAGGAGTTAGGGCTAAGGGTTTGTGTTAGGTTTAGTGTTAGAGTTAAGTGTTATGGTTAGGGACAGGGTTTTGGGTTAGGGATAAGGGTAAGAGT
Source organism: Eulemur rufifrons (assembly GCF_041146395.1). Classification (NCBI taxonomy): domain Eukaryota; kingdom Metazoa; phylum Chordata; class Mammalia; order Primates; family Lemuridae; genus Eulemur; species Eulemur rufifrons. The sequence continues at coordinate 37,705,036 of NC_090992.1, read as the reverse complement.
TAGGGTTACTTTTAGGCATAGGGTAGGATTAGGGTTTAGGGTTAGGGTTAGTGTTAGGGTTGTTGGTGGGGTTAAGGTTAGAGTTAGCAGTTCAGAATTAGGGTTAGGGATTAGGTGTTATGGTTAAGGCTAGGATTTAGGGTTAGAATTATGTTGTAGGGGTTTTTCTAAGGGTAAGTGTTATGCATTAACGTTAGGATAAGGGGTTAAAGTTAGGGTTACAGTGAGTTCTACGTGTTAAGGTGAGCAACAGGATCAGGGTTAGGTGTTATGTTCAGGTTTAGGGTTATGGATTAGTGATAGTGTTTATGCTTAGGACACAAGCCCTGTCTGAACTAGGCTGGGGGGTTAGGGGGCTAGAATTCTCACCAGGAACCCACTCTATTGTACGCTGTGTATGGGCCCCTGGGTTTTATGCAGGACACAGTGGCAGAGCCTCCTTTCACGAATGGCATGGGAGGACTGTAGGCTTTCTAAACTCTGAGAAAACAAAAGTCTGAGAATAAGATTGAGGGTTAGGATTATGGTAGAGTTAGGGGTGAAGGTTATTGTCAGGGAGGGGGAGTAGTGTTAGGGCTTAGAGTTAGGGTTAGGGTTAAAGGTCAGTGTTAGGTTTAACAGTTACAGTTAGGTTTAGTGTTAAGTTTTTAGGTGAGGGTTAAGGCTAGGGGTTAGGGTTAGGTACTGGTTTGGGTTATGTGTTTCGTTTAGGGTTAAAGATTAGGTTTAGGGTTAGGGTTAAGGGTTAGTGTGAGGGTTAATGGTTAGGGTTAAGGTTAAGGGTTAGTATTAGGTTTTAGGGTAAGTGGTAGGGCTTAGATTTAGCGTATAGGTTAAGGGCAGAGGACCTGTGTAATCCATGGTTCCATGGGTGCTGACAGGGTCACTGTGACACCACACCCTTGTACCCTGGGCCTTGTGTTCAGACCTACATCCTGGACTGAGGCAGAGCCTCATCTCACACATGGCATGACTGTATTGTAAGCTTGCTTAACTCTGAGAATGGGAGAAGTGTGAGAATTAAGGTTAGAGTTAGGGTTAGGGGTTTGGGGTTAGAGTGAGCATTAGGGGTTAGGGATTAGGGGTTAGGTTTAGGGTTAGGGGTTAGGTATTAGGGTTGGGTTAGGGGCTAGAGTTAGATTTAGGATTAGGGTTAGTGTTAGGGTTAGGTTTAAGGATTAGGATTACGGTTAAGATTTGGGATAAGATTTAGGGTTAAGTGTTAGGGTTAGGAATAAGATTTTAGGGTTAGGGTCAGTGTTAAGGGTTAGGTTGAGGGTTAATGGTTAGGGATAGGGTTAAGTGTAAGGGATAGCGTTAAGGTTAAGGGTTAGGGTTAGGTTTAGGGTTCAGGTTTAGGGTTAGAATTAGTTGTTAGTGTTAGTGGTGAGTGTTACTGCTACTATTAGGTCTAGGCGTTAGGGTAATGGTTAGTGTTAGGGTTAAGATATAGGGTTAGGATTTATTGTTAGGATTAGGATGAGGGTAAAGGTTAGGGTCAGGGGTTAGGGTTAAGGGTCAAGGATTAAACATATGAAAAAAATGCTCAACATCCCTAATCATCAGAGAAATGCAAATCAAAACCACAATGAGATATCACTTAACTCCAATGAGAATGGCCTTTATCAAAAAAACCCAAAACAACACATGTTGGCGTGGGTGTGGAGACACAGGAACACTAATACAGTGCTGGTGGGACTGCAAACTAGTGCAACCCCTGTGGAAAGCATTATGGAGGTATCTTAAACAGATTCAAGTAGACCTGCCATTTGACCCAGCAATCCCATTACTGGGCATATACCCAAACGAAAAAAGGTCATTCTTTAACAAAGACACATGTACCTGAATGTTTATAGCAGCACAATTCACAATAGCAAAGATGTGGAAACAACCCAAATGCCCATCAATACATGATTGGATTAGTAAGCTGTGGTATATGTATACCATGGAATATTACTCAGCTATAAGGAATGATGAAGATACGACATCTCTATGGTTCTCCTGGAGAGAGTTGGAACCCATTATATTAAGTGAAGTATCCCAAGAATGGAAAAACAAGCATCACATGTACTCACCAGAAAATTGGTTTCCCTGATCATCACCTAAATACAAATCTGGGAACGACACCAATTGGATATCAGACTGAGGTGGGGGGTGGGGGAGGGGATGGGGGTATGCCTACACAATGAGTGCATTGTGCACCATTTGGGGATTGATAACGCTTGAAGGTGCTGACTCGGGAAGGGGGGGTGGGGAAGGGAGGGATATATACCTACATGATGGGTGCAACGCGCACTACCTGGGGAACAGACACGCCTGGAGCTCTGACTTGGGGGGAAAGGCGGTACAGGAGCAACGTATGTAACCTGCAATTCTGTATCCCCCATAACAAGATGAAATTAAAAAAAAGGGTCAAGGATTAGGGTTATTTTTAGGCATAGGGTTAAGGTTAAGTGTTAAAGTTAGTGTTAGTGTTAGCGTTGTTGGTAGGATTAAGGTTAGGTTTCACGGTTTAGAATTAGCATTATTGATTAGGTGTTACAGTTATGGCTAGGAGTTAGGGTGAGACTTATGGAATAGGGATTGTTCTCAGGCTAAGTGTTATGCATTAACGTTAGGATAAGGGGTTAAAGTTACAGGTTATTTTGAGATTTACATGTTAAGGTTAGCAATAGGTTCAGGGTTACGTGTTATGTTCAGGGTTAAGGTTATTGGGGAGGGGTAGTGTTTATGCTTAGGGCATGGGCCCTGTCTGCACTGGGCATGGGGTTTCGGGGGCTTCGATTGTCACTGGGAACTCACTCTATCATATCCTGGTATGGGCCCCAGGGTTTCATGCAGGACACAGTAGCAGAGCCTCCTTTCATGCATGGCATAGGAGGATTGCAGGCTTTCTAAACTCTGAGAAAGCAAGAAGTCTCAGAAATAGATTTAGGGTTAGGATTATGGTTAGTGTTAGGGATGAAGGTTAGTGTTAGAGTGAGGGCTTAGGGTTAGGGTTAGGTTTAAAGGTTAGTGTTAGATTTTACAGTTACTGTTAGGTTTAGTGTTAAGTTTTAGGGTTAGGATTAAGGATAGAGGTGAGGGTTTGGTACAGGGTTAGGGTTCAGTCTTAGGTTTAGTGTTAAGGATTAGGATGAGGGTTAGGGTTACGGGTTCATGTGAGGGTTAACAGTTATGTTTAAGGTTAAGGGTTAGGGTTAGGGTTTGGGTTTAGTTTTTAAGGGTTAGTGTTAGGTTTAGGGTTAGAGTTAACTGTTACAGTTAGGGTTAGGGGTTAGGTTTAGGATTAGGGTTCATGGTTAGGGTTATGTTTGGCGGTTAGTGTTAGGGATTAGGTTTAGGGTTAGGGTTTAGTGTTAGTGTTGGGCGTTAGGGTCAGGGCTTCGGTTTAGTGTTACGGGTTAGGGTTAGCGTTAGGGCTTAGATTTAGCAGTTAGTTTAAGGGCTCAGGACCTGTTTAGTCTAGGTTGAGATGGGTGTGGACAGGGTTGCCGCGACACCACACCATCATACCGTGGGCCTTGGGCCCAGACCTACATGCAGGACTCAGGCAGAGCTCATCTCACGCATGGCATGGCTGTATTGTAGGCTTGCTTATCTCTGAGAATGGAAGAAGTGTGAGAATTAGGGTTAGAGGTAGGGTTAGGGGTTTGGGGTTAGAGTGAGCGTTAGGGGTTAGGGATTAGGGGTTAGGTTTAGTGTTAGGGTTAGGGATTACGTATTAGGGTTGGGTTAGGGGCTAGAGTTACATTTAGGGTTGGGGTTAGTGTTAGAGTTAAGGGATAGGATTAGGGTTAAGGGTTGGGCTTAGGGTTAAGTGTTATGTTTAGGGATAAGTTTTTAGGGTTAGGGTCAGTGTTAAGGGTTAGGGTGAGGGTTACCAGTTAGGGATAGGTTAGTGGTAAGGGTTAGGGTTAGGGTTAAGGGTTAGGGTTAGATTTAGGGTTCAGGTTTAGGGTTAGCATTAGTCGTTAATGTTAGGGTTATTGGTTATCATTACTGTTAGGATTACGTCTAGGCGTTAGGGTAAGGGTTAGTGTTAGGGTTAAGATTTAGGGTTAGGTTTTATTGTTAGGATTAGGATGAGGATTAAGGGTTAGAGTTTAGGGTAAACGGTCAAGGATTTGGGTTATTTTTAGGCATAGGTATAGGGTTAGGGGTTAAGGTTAGGGTTAGGTCTAGTGTTGTTGGTAGGATTAAGTTTAGGTTTCACAGTTTATAATTAGGGTTATTGATTAGGTGTTATGGTTATGGCTAGGAGTTAGGGTTAGACCTATGGGATAGGGCTAGTTCTCAGGGTAAGTGTTATGCATTAACGTTAGGATAAGGGGTTAACGTTACAGGTTATTGGGAGATTTACATGTTAAGGTTAGCAATAGGATCGGGGTTAGGTGTTATGTTCAGGGTTAGGGTTATTGGGGAGGTGTAGTTATTATGCTTAGGGCATGGGCCCTGTCTGCACTAGGCGGGAGCTTTAGGGGGCTTCGCTTGTCATTGGGAACACACTCTATCATATGCTGGGTATGGGCCCCTGGGTTTCATGCAGGACACAGTAGCAGAGCCTCCTTTCACGCATGGCATAGGAGAATTTCAGGCTTTCTAAACTCTGAGAAAGCAAGAAGTGTGAGAATTAGATTCAGGGTTAGGATTATGGTTAGTGTTAGGGATGAAGGTTAGTGTTAGGGTCAGGGCTTAGGGTTAGGGGTTAGGGTTAAGGTTAGGGTTAAATGTTAGTGTTAGATTTTACTGTTACAGTTAGGTTTAGGGTTAAGTTTTAGGGTTCGGGTTAAGGTTAGGGGTTAGGTTTTGGTACAGGGTTAGGGTTTAGTGTTAGGTTTAGTGTTAAGGATTAGGATGAGGGTTAGGGTTAAGAGTTCGTGTGAAGGTTAACTGTTAGGTTTAAGGTTAAGTGTTAGGGTTAGGGGTTAGGGTTAGTGTTAAGGGTTCATGTTAGGTTTAGGGTTAGAGTTAACTGTTATGGTCGGGGTTAGGGCTTAGGTTTAGGATTAGGGTTCATCGTTAGGGTTACGTTTAGGGTTTAGTCTTAGGGATTAGGTTTAGGGTTAGGGTTTAGTGTTAATGTTGGGCATTAGGGTCAGGGCTTCAGTTTAGGGTTATGGGTTATGGTTAGTGTTAAGGCTTAGATTTAGCAGTTAGTTTACGGGCACAGGACCTGTTTAGTCTAGGTTGAGATGGGTGTGGACAGGGTTGCCGCAACACCACACCATCATACCCTGGGCCTTGGGCCCAGACCTACATGCAGGACTCAGGCGGAGCTCATCTCACGCATGGGATGGCTGCAGGCTTGCTTAACTCTGAGAATCGAAGAAGTGTGAGAATTAGGATTAGGTTTTGGATTAGTGGTTTGGGGTTAGAGCGAGTGTTAGGGGTTAGGGACTAGGGGTTAGGGTTAGTGTTAGTGTTAGGGGTTAGGTGTTAGGGTTGGGTTAGGGGCTAGGGTTAGGTAAAGGGTTGGAGTTAGTGTTAGGTTTAGGGTTATTGTTAAGGGATAGTATTAAGGGTAAAGTTTAGGCTTAGGGTTAGGGTTAAGTGTTAGGGTTAGCGTTAAGGGTTATGGTTAGTGTCAGGGTTAAGTGTTAGGGTGAAGGTTAACGGTTACGGTTAGGGTTATGGGTTAGGGATAGAGTTAGGGTTAAGTGTTGGGGTAAGATTTAGGTTTCAGGGTTAAGGTAAGCATTAGGGGTTAGGGTTAGTTTTAGGGATTACGTTTACTGCTCGGGTTAGGTCCAGGTGCTAATTATCGTAAGTATTACTGTTAGGGTTAGGTTTACTTTTTAGGATTAGGATCTGGGTTAAGGGTTAGGGTTAGTGTAGGGGTTAGGGTTAGGGTTAAGGGTCAAGGGTTAGGGTTATTTTTATGCATTGGGTTAGTGTTAGGGGTTAGGGTTAGGGTTAGTGTTAGCATTGTTGGTAGGGTTAAAGTTAGGGTTAGCAGTTTAGAATTAGGGTTAGGGAATAGGTTTTACAGTTATAGCTTGGAGTTACGGTTAAAATTAAGGGATAGGGGTTGTTCTCAGTGTAGCTGTTATGCATTAACGTTTGGATAAGGGGTTAAAGATAGGGTTACAGTGAGGTTTACTTTTTAAGGTGAGCATTAGGATCAGTGTTATGTTTTATGTTCAGGGTTCAGGTATGGGTGAGGGGTAATGTTTATCCTTAGGGCATGTGCCCTGTCTGCACTAGGCGGGGGTGTTAGCAGGCTGCGACTGTCGCCGGGAACCCACTCTATCACACGCTGGGTATGGGCCCCTGGGTTTCATGCAGGACACAGTGGCAGAGCCTCCTTAAACGCATGGCATGGAAGGATTGTATGCTTTCTAAACTCTGGGAAAGAAAGAAGTCTGAGAATTAGATTTAGGGTTAGGATTATGGTTAGGGTTACAGATGTAGGTTACTGTTAGGGTGAGGGCTTAGTGTTAGTGGTTATGTTTAGGATTAGCATTTAAGTTTAGTGTTAGGTTTAACGGTTACACTTAGGTTTAGGGTTAAGTTTTAGGGTTGGGGTTAAGTTTCGTCATTAGGGTTTGGTACAAGGTTAGGGTTAAGTGTTAGGTTTAGGGTTAAAGATTAGGATTAGGTTTAAGGTTAAGGGTTCGTGTGAGGGTTAACGGTTAGTGTTAAAATTAAGGGTTAGGTTCAGGGGTTAGTATTATGGTTAATTATTCTTGTTGGGTTTAGGGTTAGAGTTAAGGGTAATGGTTAAGGTTGGGGGTTAGTGTTAGGGTTAAGGTTTAAGGGTTAGGGTTATTTTTACCTGTAGGTTTAGGATTAGGGATTAGGGTTAGGGTTAGTGTTAGGGTTGTTGGTACGTTTAAGGTTAGAGCTAGCAGTTCAGAAATAGGGTTAGGGATTAGGTATCACAGTTATGGCTAGGAGTTAGGGTTAGAATTATGGGATAAGGGTTGTTCTCAGGCTAAGTGTTATGCATTAACGTTAGGATAAGGGGTTAAAGTTACGTTACAGTGATGTTTGCATGTTAAGTTGAGCAGTAGGATCAGGGTTAGGTGTTATGTTCAGGATAGGGTTATGGGTGAGGGGTAGTGTTTATGCTTAGGACAAGGGTCCTGTCAGCACTAGGCGGGGAGGTTAGTGTGCTGCAACTGTCCCCGGGAAACCACTCTATCGTATGCTGGGTATGGGCCCCTGTGTTTCCTGCAGGACACGTTGACAGAGCTTTCTTTCACGCATGGCAAGGGAGGATTGTAGGCTTTCCAAACTCTGAGAAAGCAAGAAGTCTGAGAATTAGATTTAGGGTTAGGATTATGGCTAGGGTAGGGATAAAGGTTAGTGTTAGGGTTAGGGCTTAGAGTTGGGGTTAGTGTTACAGTCAGGGTTAAAGGTTAGTATTAGGTTTAACGGTTACAGTTAGATTTAGGTTAGGGTTAGGGTTAGAGTTAAGGTTAGGCGTTAGGTTTTGGTACAGGGTTAGGGTAAACTGTTATGTTTAAGGTTAAAGATTAGGATTAGGGTTAGGGTTATGGGTTATTGTGAGGGTTAATGGTTAGGGTTAAGGTTAAGTGTTAGGGTTATGGATAAGGGTTAGGGTTAAGGGTTTGTGTTAGGTTTAGGGTTAGGGTTAAGTGTTATGGTTAGGGTTAGGGGTTAGGGTTAGGTTTCGTGTTCATGGTTAGGGTTACTTTTAGGCTTAGGGCTAGGGTTAGGGGATAGCTTTAGAGTAAGTCTTTAGAGTTAGTTTTGGGTGTCAGGGTCCGTGCTTAAGTTTAGTGTTCATGGTTAGGGTTAATGTTAGGGTTATATTTAGCAGTTAATTTAAGGGCAGAGGACCTGTTTAATCTATGGTGAAAGGTGGCGAACAGGGTTACCACGACACCACACCATCCTACCCTAGGCCTAGGACCCAGACCTACATGCAGGACTCATATCTCACATGGCATGGCTTTATTTTAGACTTGTTTAACTGTGAGAATGGAGGAAGTGTGAGAATTAGGGTAGGGTTAGTGTTAGTGGTTTGGGGTTAGCGTTTAGGGTTCAAGTGAGGGTTAGGGGTTAGGGATTAGGGGTTAGGGTTAGTGTTACATATAGGAGTTGGGTGTTAGGGTTGGGTTAGGGACTAGAGTTAGGTTTGGGGTTAGGGTTAGTGTTTGGGTTAGGGTTAGGGTTAGGGTTAGGGATAGGATTAAGGTTAAGGGTTGGGCCGGGCGCGGTGGCTCACGCCTGTAATCCTAGCACTCTGGGAGGCCGAGGTGGGTGGATCGTTTGAGCTCAGGAGTTCGAGACCAGCCTGAGCAAGAGCGAGACCCCATCTCTACTAAAAATAGAAAGAAATTATATGGACAGCTAAAAATATATATAGAAAAAATTAGCTGGGCATGGTGGCACATGCCTGTAGTCCCAGCTACTCGGGAGGCTGAGGCAGGAGGATCCCTTGAGCTCAGGAGTTTGAGGTTGCTGTGAGCTAGGCTGACGCCACGGCACTCACTCTAGCCCGGGCAACAGAGTGAGACTCTGTCTCAAAAAAAAAAAAAAAAAAAAAAAAGGTTAAGGGTTGGGCTTTGGGTTAGGGTTAAGTGTTAGGGTTAGGGTTAAGTTTTAGTGTTAGCATCAGGGTTAAGCGTTAGAGTGAGGTTTAAGGGTTAGATTTAGGCTTAGGGTTCAGGGTTAGGGTTAGGATTAGGGGTTAGGGTTAATGTGATGGTTAGGTCTGGGTGTTAGGGTAAGGGTTAGGTTTAGGGTTCAGAGTTAGGGTTAGGTTTAATTGTTAGGATTAGGATCAGGGTTACTGGTTAGGATTAGGGGTTAGGGTTAAGGGTCAAGGGTTGGGGTATTTTTAGGCATAGCATTAAGGTTAGGGTTTAGGGTTAGGGTTAGTTTTAGGATTGTTGGTATGGTTAAGGTTAGGGTTAGCTGTTTAGAATGAGGATTCTGGATTAGATGTTACAGTTATGGCCAGGAGTTAGGGTTCGAATTAAGGGATGGGGTTGTTCTCACGGTAAGTGTTGTGCTCTAAAGTTAGGATAAGTGTTGAAAGTTAGGTTTACAGTGAGGTTTATGTTTTAATGTGAGTAATAGGATCAGGGATAGGTGTTATGTTCAGGGATAGGGTTACGAGTCAGCGGTAGCGTTTATGCTTAGGGCACGGTCCCTGTCTGCACTAGGAGGGGCGCTTATGGGGCTCCGCTTGTCACAGGGATCCCACTCTATCATACACTTGGTATCGGCCCCTGGGTTTCATGCAGGACATAGTGGCAGAACCTCCTTTCACGCATGCCATGAGGATATTGTAGGTTTTCTAAACTCTGAGAAAGCAAGAAGTCTGAGATTTAGACTTATGGTTAGTATTATGGTTAGGGTTAGGGATGAAGGTTAGGGTTAGGGTGAGGGATTAGGGTTAGGGGTTAGGGTTAGGGATAGGGTTAAAGGTTAGTGTTAGGTTTCAGTGTTACAGTTAGGTTTAGCGTTAAGGTTTAGGGTTAGGGTTAAGGTTAGGGGTTAGGGTTTGGTACAGGGTTGGGGTTAAGTGCTAGGTTTAGGGTTAAAGATTAGGATTAGGGTTAGGGTTAAGGGTTAGTGTGAGGCTTAAGGTTTAGGGTTAAGGTTAAGTGTTAGGGTTAGGGGTTAGGTTTAAGGTTAAGGATTCGTGTTGGGTTTAAGGTTAGAGTTAAGTTTTAAGGTTAGGGATAGGAGTTAGGGTTAGGGTTAAGGGTTAGGGTTATTTTTACGCCTAGGGTTCGTATTAGGGGTTAGGTTTATGGTTAGTGTTATGGGTGTTGTTAGGGTTAACGTTAGTGTTACTGGTTTAGAATTAGGGTTAGCGATTAGGTGTTACGGTTATCGCTAAGAGTTAGGGTTAGAATTATGGGATAGGGGTTGTTTCAGGGTGAGTGTTATGCATTAACGTTAGGATAAGTGGTTAAAGTTAGGATTAAGGTGAGATTTATGTGTTAAGGTGAGCAATAGGGTCAGGGTTAGGTGTTATGCTCAGGGTTAGGGTTATGGATTAGGGTTAGGGTTAGGCTTAAAGGTTCGTGTTAGGTTTAGGGTTAGAGTTAAGTGTTATGGTTAGGGTTAGGGGTTGGGGTTAGGTTTAAGTTTTAAGGGGTAGGGTTTTTTTAGGCATAGGATTAGGATTAGGTCTTAGGGTTAGTGTTAGGGTAGTTGTAGGGTTAGGGTTAGGGATTTAGAATTAGTGTTAGAGATTATGTGTTACAGTTATGGCTGGGAGTTAGGGTTAGAATTAAGGGATAGGGTTTTTTTTCACAGTCAGTGTTATGTCTTAACGTTAGGATAAGGTGTTAAAGTTAGGGGTACAGTGAGGTTTATGTTTTTAGGTGAGCTATACGGTATGGGAGTAGGTGTTATGTTCAGGGTTAGGGTTATGGGTGAAAGGTAGTGTTTATTCTTAGGTCACAGACCGTGTCTGCACTAGGCGGGGGGTTCAGGGCTGCGATTGTCGCTGGGAACCCACTCTATCATATGCTGGGTTTGGGCCCCTGGATTTTATGCAGGACACAGTGGCAGAGCCTCCTTTCATGCATGGCATGGGAGGATTGTAGGCTTTCTAAACTCTGAAATAGCAAGAAGTCTAAGAATTATGTTTAGGGTTAGAATTATGATTAGGGTTAGGGATGAAGGTTAGTGTTAGGGTGAGGGCTTAGGTTTAGGGGTTAGGGTTAGAGTTAAGGTTAAATGTCAGTGTTCGGTTTAACAGTTACAGTTAGGTTTATGGTTAAGCCTTGCTTTAGGGTTAAGCATTGGGTTAGGGTAAAAGTTAGGGGTTAGAGTTTGGTACAGGGTTAGGGTTAAGCATTAACGTTAGAATTAAAAATCTGGATTAGGTTTAGAGTTCAGGGTTAGTGTGAGTGTTAATGGTTAACGTTAAGGTTAAATGTTAGGGTTAGTGGTTAAGGTTAGGGTTAAGGGTTCGTGTTGCATTTAGGGTTAGAGTTAAGTGTTATGGTTAGGGTTAGGGTTTAGGGTTAGGTTTAATGGTTAAGGGTTAGGGCTACTATTAGGTGTAGGTTTAGGATGAGGGATTAGGGTTAGGGTTAGTGTTAGGGTTGTTGGTAGGGTTAAGGTTAGGTTTAGCGGTTTAGAATTAATGTCAGGGATTAGGTGTTATGGTTATGGCTAGCAGTTAAGGTTAGAATTATGGGATAGGGGTTGTTCTCAGCCTAAGTGTTGTGAATTAACGTTAGCATGAGGGGTTAAAGTTAGGGCTATGGTGAGGTTTACATTTTAAGATGTGCAATAGGATCAGGGTTAGGTGTTATGTTCAGGGTTATTGTTATTGGTGAGTAGTACTGTTTATGCTTAAGACATGGGCCCAGTCTGCACTATGCGGGGGACTTAGGGGGCTGGGATTGTCGCCAGGAATCCACTCTATCATACACTGGGTATGCGTTCCTGGGTTTCATGCAGGACACAGTGGCAGAGCCTCCTTTCATGCATGGCATGGGAGTATTGTAGGCTTTCTAAACTCTGAGAAAGCAAGAAGTCTGAGAATTAGATTTAGGGCTCGGATTATTGTTAGGGTTAGAGATGCAGGTTAGTCTTAGGGTGAGGGCTTAGGGTTAGGGGTTAGGGTTAGAGTTAGGGTTAAAGTTTAGTGTTAGTTTTAACAATTGCAGTTAGGTTTAAGGTTAAGTCTTAGGGTTAGTGTTAACGTTAGTTGTTAGGGTTTGGTACAGGGTTAGGGTTAAGTGTTAAGTTTAGGTTTAAAGATTAGGATTAGGGTTAGGGTTAAGGGGTAGGGTGAGGGTTAACGGTTAGTGTTAGGCTTAGGGGTTAGGGATAGGGGTGGGGTTAAGGGTTAGAGTTAGTGGATAGTCGTAGGGTTAGGGTTCAGTGTCAGGATTAGCATTAGGGTTTAGGGTTAGGGTTAGGGGTTAAGCTTATTATTAAGTGTATGTCGAGGCGTTATGTTAAGGGTTAGCTTTAGGTTTCAGAGTTAGGGTTAGGTTTAATTGTTAGGATTAGCATCAGGGTTAGGTGTTGAGGTTAGGGTTATGGGTCAAGTGTTAGGGTTATTTTAAGTGTAGGGTTAGGGTTAGGGTTGTTGGTAGGGTTAAGGTTAAGGTTAGAAGTTTAGAATTAGGGTTTTTGGTTTAGGTGTTACACTTATGGCTAGGAGTTAGGATTAGAATTAAGGGATAGGGGTTGTTGTCTCGGTTAGTGTTATGCACTAAACTTAGGAGAAGGGGTTAAAGTTAGGGTTACGGTGAGGTTTATGTTTTAAGGTAAGCAGTAGGATCAGGGTTAGGTGTTATGTTCAGGGTTAGGGTTATGGGTGAGGGGTAGAGTTTATGCTTAGAGCAAGGGTCCTTACTGAACTAGGCTGGGGGGTTAAGGGTCTGGGATTGTCACCGGGAATCCACTCTATCTTATGCTGGGCAGGGGCCCCTAGGTTTCATGCAGGACACAGTGGCAATGCCTCCTTTCACGATGGCATGGGAGGTTTGTAGGCTTTATAAACTCTGAGAAAGCAAGAAGTCTGAGAATTAGATTTAGGGTTAGGATTATGGTTAGGGTTAGGGATGAAGGTTAGTGTTAGGGTGAGGAATTAGGTTTAGGGATTAGGGTTAGAGTTAGTGTTAAAGGTTATTGTTAGGTTTAACGATCACAGTTAGGTTTACCATTAAGATGTAGGGTTAGAGTTAAGGTTAGAGGTTAGGGATTGGTACAGGGTTATGTTTAAGTGTTAGGTTTAGGGTTAAAGGTTAGGATTAGGGTTAGGGTTAAGGGTTAGAGTGAGGGTTAAGGGTTAGAGTTAAGGTTAAGTGTTAGGGTTAGGGGTTGGGGTTAGGGTTAAGGGTTTGTGTTGGGTTTAGGGTTAGAGTTAAGTGTTATGGTTAGGGTTAGGGGTTAGGGTTAAGGGTTAAGGGTTAGGGTTATTTTTAGGCATAGGGTTAGGATTAGGGTTTAGGGTTAGGGTTAGTGTTAGGGTTGTTGATAGTGTTAAGGTTAGTGTTACCCATTTAGAATTAGGGTTAGGGATTAAGTGTTATGGTTATGGCCAGGAGTTAGGGTTAGAATTATGGGATAGAAGTTGTTATCAGGGTAAGTGTTATGCACTAACGTTAGGATAAGGGGTTAAAGTTGGGGTTACGATGATGTTTACGTGTTAAGATGAACAATAAGATCAGGGCTAGGTGTTATGTTCACGGTTAAGTTTATGGGTTAAGGGCAGTGTTTATGCTTAGGGCATGGGCCCTGTCTGCATGATGCAGGCCGGTTAGGGGCCTGGGATTATAGCAGGCAACCCACTCTATCGTACGCTGTATATGGTGCCCGGGGTTTCATGCAGGACCCAGTGGCAGAGCCTCCATTCACACATGGTATGGGAGCATTGTAGGCTTTCTAAACTCTGAGAGAGCAATAAGTCTGAGAATCAGATTTAGAATGAGAATCAGATTTAGTGTTAGGATTATGGTTAGAGTTAGGGATGAAGGTTAGTTTTAATTTGAGGGCTTAGGTTTAGGGGTTAGGGTTAGAATTATGTTTAAAGATTAGTGTTAGTTTTAACGGTTACAGTTAGGTTTAGTGTTAAGTCTTGGCTTAGGGTTAAGGTTAGTGGTTAGGGTTTGGTACAGGGTTAGGGTTTAGAGTTAGCCTTAGGGTTAAAAATTAGGATTAGAGTTATTGTTAAGGGTTAGTGTGAGTGTTAACCGTGAGTGTTAAGGTTAAGTGTTAGGGTTAGTGGTTAGGGTTAGAGTTAAGGGTTCGTGTTGGATTTAGGGTTAGAGTTAAATGTAATGGTTATGGTTAGGGGTTAGGGTTAGTATCAAGGGTTAAGGGTTAGAGTTATTACTAGGCGTATTGTTAGGATGAGGGATTAGGGTTAGGGTTAGTGTTAGGGTTGTTGGTAGGGTTAGCAGTTTAGAATTAGTTTTAGGGATTAGGTGTTTCTGTTATGGCTAGGAGTTAGGGTTAGTATTATGGGATGGAGGCTGTTCTCAGCTTAAGTGTTATGCATTTACATTAGAATAAGGGGTTAATGTTAGGGTTACGGTGAGTTTTACATGTTAAGATGAGCAATAGGATCAGGGTTAGGTGTTATGTTCAGGGTTAGGGTTATGGGTTAGGGGTAGTGTTTATGCTTATGTCACGGGCCCTGTATGCACTAGGCAGGGTGGTTAGGGGGTCTATGATTGTCGCCGGGAATCCACTCTATCATACGCTGGGTAAGGGCCCCTGGGTTTCATGCAGGACACAGTGGCAGAGCCTCCTTTCACATATGCAATGGGAGGATTGTAGTCTTTCTAAACTCTGAGAAACAAGAAAACTGAGAATTAGATTTAGGGTTAGGATTTAGGGTTAGGATTATGGTTAGGGTTAAGGATGAAGTTTAGTGCTAGGATGAGGGCTTAGTGTTAGGGTTAGGGTTAAATGTTAGTGTTAGTTTTAACGGTTACAGTTAGGTTTAGGGTTAGCGTTAAGGTTAGGGGTTAGGGTTTGGTACAGGGTAAGGGTTAAGTGTTACGTTTAGGGTTAAAGATTAGGATTAGGGTTAGGTTAAGGGTTAGTGTCAGGGTTAATGGTTATGGTTAAGGTTAAGTGTTAGGGCTAGCGGTTAGGGTTAGGGTTAAGGGTTGGTGTTAGGTTTAGGTTTAGAGTTAAATGTTATGTTTAGGGTTAGAGGTTAGGGTAAGGTTTAGGGTTCATGGTTAGGGTTATGTTTAGGGGTTAGGGTTGGGCTTAGGGGTTATGTTTAGCGTAAAGTTTTGGAGTTAGTTTTGGGCATTAGGGTGAGGGCTTAGGTTTAGAGATAGGGGATAGGTTTAGTGTTAAGGGTTAGTTTTAGCGGTTAGTTTAAGGGCACAAGACCTGTTTAATATAGGGTGAGAGGGGTGCGGAGAAGGTCACCGCGACACCACACCATCATACCCTGGGCCTTGGACCCAAACCTACATGCAGGACTCAAGAGGAGCCTCATCTCACACATTGTATGGCTGTATTGTAGGCTTGCTTAACTCTGAGAATGGAGGAAGTGTGAGAATTAGGGTTATGGTAGGGTTAGGGGTTAGGATTAGATTGTGGGTTAGGAGTTAGGGTTTAGGGATTAGGGTTAGTGTTAGGGTTAGTGGTTAGGAGTTAGGTTTGGGTTAGGGGTAGGGTTAGGTTTAGTGTTGGGGTTAGTGTTAGGGTTAGGGTTTAGGGTTAGGGTTAGGATTAAGGGTTGGGCTTGGGGTTAGGGTTAAGTGTTAGGGTTAGGGTTAAGGTTTAGGGTTAGGGTTAATTGTTAGGGTGAGGGTTAACTGATAGGGTTAGGGTTTAGGGATAGGTTTAGGTTTAAGTGTTGTTAGGTTTAGGGTTAGCATTAGGAGTTAGGGTTAGAGTTAGGTGTTAGGTTAGTGTTAGGGTTAGGTTTAGGCATCAGAGTAAGTGTTATGATTAGGGTTAAGATATAGGGTTAGGTTTCATGGTGAGGATTATGATTAGGGTTAAGGGTTAGGGTAAGGGTTAGGGGTTAGGGTTAAGGATCAAAGGTTAGGGTTACTTTTAGGCATATGGTTAGGGTTAGTGTTAGTGTTAGGGTTGTTGGTAGGGTTATGGTTAGGGTTAGCGGTTTATAATTAGGGGTAGGAATTAGGTGTTACAGTTATGAATAAGAGTTAGCATTAGAATTATGGGATAGAGATTGTTCTCAGGGTAAGTGTTATGAATTAACGTTAGGATAAGTGGTTAAAGTTAGGGTTACGATGAGGTTCACATTCTAACGTGAGCAAGTGGTTCAGGGTTAGGTGTTATTTTCAAGACTAGAGTTATGTTTGAGGGGTCGTGTTTATGCTTAGGGCACGTGCCTTGTCTGCACTAGGCGGGGGACTTAGGGGGCTGAGATTGTCACCGTGAACCCACTCTATCATCCGCTGGGTTTGTGCCCTGTATTTCAAGCAAGACACAGTGGCAGAGCCTCCTTTCATGCATGGCATAGGAGGATTGTACGCTTTATAAACTCCGAGAAAGCAAGAGGTCTCAGAATTATATTTAGGGTAAGGATTATGGTTAGGTTTAGGGATGAAGGTCAGTGTTAGGTTGAGGGCTTAGGTTTAGGGTTTAGGGTTAGGGTCAGGGTTAAAGGTTTGTGTTAGATTTAATGGTTACAGTTAAGTTTAGGGTTAACATTTACGGTTAGGGATTAGGGGTTAGGTTTTGGTACAGTGTTAAGGTTAAGTGTTAGGTTTAGGGTTAAAGATTAGGATTAGGGTTAGGTTTAAGTGTTAGTGTGATGGTTAACAGTTTGGGTTAAGGTTAAGAGTTAGGAATCGGGTTTAGGGTTAGGGTTAAGGGTTCATGTTAGGTTTAGGGTTAGAATTAAGTGTTATGGTTAGGGTTAGAGATTAGGGTTAGGTTTAAGGTTCATGGTTAGGGTTACCTTTAGGCATTAGTGTTAGGGTTAGGGGTTATGTTTAGGGTAAAGTTTTACAGTTAGTGTTGGGCTCTAGGGTCAGGGTTTTGGTTTAGGGTGAGGGGTTAGTGTTAGTGTTACGGCTTAGATTTATCAGTTACTTTAAGGGCACAGTACGTGTTTAATCTATGGTAAGAGGGGTGAAGACAAGATTGCCATGACACCACACCATTGTACCCAGGGCCTTGGGAGCAGACCTACATGCAGGATTCAGGCAGAGCCTCATCTCACACATGGCATTGCTGTATTGTAGGCTTGCTTAACTCTGATTATGGAAGAAGTGTGAGAATTAGGGTTAGGTTTAGGGTTATGGGTTTGAGGTTAGGGGTTAAAGTTAGAGTGAGGGTTAGGTGTTAGGGATTAGGGATTTGGGTGAATGTTAGGGTTAGGGGTTAGGAGTTAGGGTTGGATTAGGGGCTAGTGTTACATTTAGTGTTTGGGCTACTGCTAGGGTTATGTTTAGGGGGTCAGGGCTAGGGTTAAGGGATAGGATTCGTTTTAAGGGTTAGGCTGAGGTTTAATGGTTAGGGTTAGTGTTATGGGTTAGGGTTAGAGTTAGGTTTAAGGGCTAGGGTTAGGGTTAGGTTTAGGTTTCAGGGTTAGGTTAGTGTTAGGGGTTAGGTTTAGGGTTAGGAGTTACAGTTACTGTTAAGGTTAGGTCTAGGTGTTGGGGTAAGTGTTAGTGTTAGGGTTAAGGGATAGAGTTAAGTTTGTTAGGATTAGGATCAGGGTTAAAAGTTAGGCTTAGAGTTAGGGGTTAGAGTTAGGGTTAAGGGTAAAGGGTTAAGATTATTTTTAGGCGTAGGTTTAGAATTAGGTGTTAGGGTTAGTGTTAGGTTTGTTGGTAGGGTTAAGGTAGGGTTAGCGGTTTAGAATTAGGGTTAGAGATTAGGTGTTACGGTTATGGCTAAGAGTTAGGTTTAGAATTATGGGATAGGGGTTGATCTCAGGGTAAGTGTTATGCATTAACGTTAAGATAAGCAGTTAAATTTAGGGTTACAGTGAGGTTTACGTTTCAGAGTTATGTGTTATTTTCAGGGTTAGGGTTATGGGTGAGGGGTAGTGTTTATGCCTAGGGCATGGGCCCTGTCTGCACTAGGTGGGGGTGTTCAGGGCTGTGATTGTCGCCAGGGACCCACTCTATTGTACGTAGGGTATGGGCCCCTGGGTTTCACTGAGGACACAGTGGCAGAGCCTCCTTTCATGCATGGCAAGGGGGGATTGTCGGCTTTCTAAACTCTGAGATAGCAAGAAATCTGAGAATTAGATTTAGGGTTAGGATTATGATTAGGGTTAGAAATGAAGGTTAGTGTTAGGGTGAGGGCATAGGGTTAGCGGTTAGGATTATGGTTGGGGTTAAAGTTTAGTGTTAGGTTTAATGGTTACAGTTAGGTTTAGGGTTAAGTTTTAAGGTTAGGGTTAAGGTTAGGGGTTAGGTTTTGGTACAGGATTAGGTTTAAGTGTTAGGTTTAGGGTTAAAGATTAGGATTAGGGTTAGGGTTAAGGGTTAGTGTGAGGGTTAACAGTTAGGGTTAAGGTTAAGCATTAGGGTTAAGTCTTATGTTTAGGGTTAAGGGTTTGTGTTAGTTTTAGGGTTAGATTTAAGTGTTATGGTTATGGTTAGGGTATAGGGTTAGGTTTAGGGTTCATGGTTAGGGTTATGTTTAGGGGTTACTGTTATGGTTAGCTATTAGGTTTAGGGTTAGGGGTTAGGGTTAGTGTTAGGGCTTAGATTTATTGGTTAAAGGGCCCAGGACCTGTTTAATCTACGGTGAGAGTGGTGCGGACAGTGTTGCCATGACACCACACCATTGTACCCTGTGCCTTGAGCCAAAACCTACATGCAGGACTCAGGCAGAGCCTTTCTCACTCATGGCATGGCTGTATTGTAGGCCTGGTTAACTCTGAGAATGGAAGAAATGTGATAATTAGGGTTAGGGTTAGAGTTAGGGTTTTGGGGTTAGGAGTTGGGGTTAGAGTGCGGGTTAGGGGTTAAGGATTAGGGGTTAGGGTTAGCGTTAGGGTTTGGGGTTAGGTGTTAGGGTTGGGTTAAGGGCCAGGGTTAGGTTTAGGGTTGGGGTTAGTGTTATGGTTAGGGTTAGGGTTTAGGGTTAGGGTTAAGGTACAGGATTAGGGTTAAGGGTTAGGCCTAGGGTTAGGGTGAAGGGTTAGGGTTAGGGTTAAGGGTTAGTGTTAGCCGTTAGGGTTAGGGTTATGGGTTAGGGATAGAGTTAGGTTCAAGGGTTAGGGTTAGACTTAGGGTACAGTGTTAGGTTTAGCATTACGGTGTAGGGTACGGTTAGGGGTTAGGGTTGCTGTTAGGGTTAGGTCTAGGCGTTAGGGTAAGTGTTAGTGTTAGGGTTAAGAATCAGGGTTCGGTTTAATTGTTAGGATTAGGATCAGGGTTAAGAGTTAGGGTTAGGGTTAGTGGTTACAGTTAGGGTTAATTGTTAAGGGGTAGGATTATTTTTAGGTGTAAGTTTAAGGTTAGGGGTCAGGGTTAGTTTTAGCTTTCTTGGTAGGTTTAAGGTTTGGGTTAGCATTTTAGTACTAGGGTTAGGGATTAGGTGTTACAGTTATGGCTGGGAGTTAAGTTTAGAATTAAGGGATAGAGGTTGTTCTCAGGGTAAGTGTTATGCATTAACGTTAGGGTAAGTGGTTAAAGTTAGGGTTGCAGGCCGGGCGCGGTGGCTCACGCCTGTAATCCTAGCACTCTGGGAGGCCGAGGCGGGTGGATTGCTCAAGGTCAGGAGTTCGAGACCAGCCTGAGCGAGACCCCGTCTCTACTAAAAATAGAAAGACATTATATGGACAACTAAAAATCTATATAGAAAAAATTAGCCGGGCATAGTGGTGCATGCCTGTAGTCCCAGCTACTCGGGAGGCTGAGGCAGTAGGATCGCTTAAGCCGAGGAGTCTGAGGTTGCTGTGAGCTAAGCTGACGCCACGGCACTCACTCTAGCCTGGGCAACAAAGTGAGACTCTGTCTCAACAAAAAAAAAAAAAAAAAAAAAAAAAAAAAAAAGTTAGGGTTGCAGTGAGGTTTACGTTTTAAGGTGAGCAATATGATCAATGTTATGTGTTATGTTCAGGGTTAGGGATATGGCTGAGGGGTAAAGTTTATGCTTAGGGCATGGAACCTGTCTGTACTACGTGGGCGGCTTCGGTGCTGCAATTGTCTCCAGGAACCCACTCTATTGTATGCAGTGTATGGGCTCCTGGGTTTCATGCAGGACACAGTGGCACAGCCTCCTTTCATGCATGGCATGGGAGGATTGTAGGCTTTCTAAACTCTCAGAGATCAAGAAATCTGAGAATTAAATTTAGGGTTAGGATTATGATTAGGGTTA
Organism: Eulemur rufifrons; assembly: GCF_041146395.1. Lineage (NCBI taxonomy): Eukaryota > Metazoa > Chordata > Mammalia > Primates > Lemuridae > Eulemur > Eulemur rufifrons. The sequence continues at coordinate 37,685,296 of NC_090992.1, read as the reverse complement.
GGGATGAAGGCTATTGTTAGGGTGAGGGCTTAGGGTTAGCGGTTAGGCTTAGGGTTAGGCTTAGGGTTAGAGATTAGGCTTAGGGTTATGGTTAACATTTAGTGTTAGTTTTATCGGTTACAGTTAGGTTTAGGGTTAAGGTTTAGGGTTAGGGTTAAGGTTAGGGGTTAGGGTTTGGTACAGGGTTATGTTTAAGTTTTAGGTTTAGCATTAAAGATTAGGAATGAGGTTAGGGTTAAGGGTTAGTGTGAGGGTTAATGGTTAGGGTTAAGGTTAAGGGTTAGGGTTAGGGGTTAGGGTTAGGTTTAAGGGTTCATGTTAGGTTTAGGGTTAGAGTTAAGTGTTATGGTTATGGTTAGGGGGTAGGGTTAGGTTTAGGGTTCATGGTTAGGGTTATGTTTAGGGATTAGTGTTAGGGTTAGGGGTTAGGTTTAGGCTTCAGGGTTAGGTTTAGTGTTAGGGCTGAGATTTAGCGGTTAGTTTAAGGGCACAAGACCTGTTTAATCTATGGTTACAGGGGTGTAGACAGGGTTGCCGTGACACCACACCATCGTATCCTGGGCCTTGGGCCAAGAACTACATGCAGGACTCAGACAGAGCCTCATCTCAGGCATGGCATGGCTGTATTTTAGGCTTGCTTAAGTCTGAGAATGGAAGAAGTGTGTGACTTAGGGTAGTGTTAGGGTTAGGGGTTTGGGAATGGAATTAGGGGTTAGGGTTAGAGTGATGGTTATAGGTTAGGGGTTAGGGGTTAGGGTTAGTGTTAGGGTTAGGGGTTAAGTGTTAGGGTTGGCTTAGGGGCTAGTGTTAGGTTTAGCGTTGGGTTTAGGGTTAGGTTTAGGGTTAGGGTTAAGGGATTGGATTAGGGTTAAGTATTAGGCTTAGGGTTAGGGTTAAGGGTTAGGGTTAGGGTTAAATGTTAACATGAGGGTCAGGGTTAAGGGTTAGGGTCAGGGTTAATGGTTAGGGTTAGGTTTAGGGGTTAGGGATAGACTTAGGTTTAAGAGTTAGGGTTAGGTTTAGAGTTCAGGGTTAGGGTTTACATTAAGGGTTATGGTTAGGTTTAAGTGTTAGGGTTACTGTTAGGGTTATGTCTAGGCATTAGGGTGTTAGTGTTAGGGTTAACAGTTAGGGTTTGGTTTAAGTGTTAGGATTAGTGTCAGGGTTAAGAGTTAGGGTTAGGGGTTAGGGTTAGGGTTAAGGGTTAAGTTTTAGGGTGATTTTTTGGTGTAGGTTTAGGGTTAGGGGTTAGGTTTAGTGTTAGGTTTGTTGGTAGGTTAAAGTTAGGGTTAGCGGTTTAGAATTAGGGTTAGGGATTAGGTGTTACTGTTATGGCTAGGATTTAGGTTTAGAATTAAGGGAGAGGGGTTGTTCTCAGCATAAGTGTTATGCATTAACGTTAGGAAAAGGGGTTAAAGTTAGGGTTAGGTGAAGTTTAAGTGTTAAGGTGAGCAATATGATCAGGGTTAAGTGTTATGTTCAAGGTTAGGGTTATGGGTGAGGGGTAGTGTTTATGCTTAGGGCACGGACCTTGTCTGCACTAGGCGGTGGATTCCAGGTTGCAATTGTCGCTGGGAACCCACTCTATCGTACGCTGGGTATGGGCTATGGGTTTCATGCAGGACACAGTGGCAGAGCCACTGTAGGCTTCTAAACTTGTAGGCTTTCTAAACTCTGAGAGAGCAAGAAGTCTAAGAATTATATTTAGGGTTAGAATTGTGATTAGGGTTAGGGATGAAGGTAAGTGTTAGGGTGAGGGCTTAGGGTTAGGAGTTAGGGATAGTGTTAGGGTTTAAATTTAGTGTTAGGATTAACAGTTACTGTTAGGATTAGGGTTAAGGTTTACGGTTAAGGTTAGGGGCTTGGGATTGGTACAGGGTGAGGTTCAAGTGCTAAGTTGGGTAAAGATTAGGATTTGAGTTAGGGATAAGGGTCAGTGTGAGGGTTAACTGTTAGGGTTAAGGTTAAGGGTTAGCATTAGGGGTTATGGTTAGGGTTAAGGGTTCGTGTTAGGTTTAGGGTTAGAGTTAAGTGTTATGGTTATGTTTAGGGGATAGGGTTAGGTTTAGGGTTCATGGTTAGGGTTAGGTTTAGGGGTTAGGGTTAGGGTTCTGGGTTAGGTTTAGTGTAAGCATTTAGTGTTATTGTTGGGTGTTAAGGTCAGGGCTTAGGTTTAGGGTTAGAGTTTAGAGTTAGTGTTAGGGCTGAGAATTATCAGTTAGTTTAAGGGCACAGGATCTGTTTAATCTATGGTGAGAGGTGTGCAGACAGGGTCGCTGTAACACCACAGCATCGTACCCTGGGCCTTGGGCCAAGACCTACGTGCAGGACTGAGGCGGAGTCTCTTCTCACGCATGGCATGGCTGTATTGTAGGCTTGGTTGACTCTGAGAATGGAAGAAGTGTGAGAATTAGGGTTAGGGTTAAGATTAGGGGTTTGGGGTTAGGGGTTGGAGTTCGAGTGAGGGTTAGGGGATAGGGATTATGGGTTAGTGTTAGTGTTAGGGTTGGGGGTTAGGTGTTAGGGTTGGGTTAGGGGCTAGGGTTAGGTTTAGTGTGGGGTTTAGGGTTAGGGTTATGGTTTAGGGTTAGGGTTAAGGGATAGGATTAGGGTTAAGGGTTAGGCTTAGGGTTAGGGTTAAATGTTAGCGTTAGGGTCAGGGTTAAGGGTTAGGGTCAGGGTTAATGATTAGGGTTAGGTTTATGGGTTACGGATAGACTTAGGTTTAAGAGTTAGGGTTAGGTTTAGAGTTCAGAGTTAGGGTTAGCATTAAGTGTTATGGTTAGGTTTAGGTGTTAGGGTTACTGTTAGGGTTCTGTCTAGACGTTAGGATATTAGTGTTAGGGTAAGAGTTAGGGTTTTGTTTAATTGTAAGGATTAGGATAAGGGTTACCAGTTAGGGTTAGGGTTAGGGGTTAGGGTTAAGGGTTAGGGTTATTTTTAGGCGTACGTTTAGGGTTAGGGGTTAGGGTTAGGGTTAGATTTGTTGGTATGTTAAAGTTTGGGTTAGCGGTTTAGAATTAGGGTTAGGGTTTAGGTGTTACAGTTATGGCTAGGAGTTATGTTTAGAATTTAGGCATAGAGGTTGTTCTCAGGGTAAGTGTTATGCATTAAAGTTAGGATAGGAGCTTAAAGTTAGCGTTTCGGTGAGGTTTACATTCTAAGGTGAGCAACAGGATCAGGGTTAGGTGTTATGTTCAAGGTTTGAGTTATGGGTGAGGAGTAGTGTTTATGCTTAGGGCACCGGCCGTGTCTGCATTAGGCGGGGGGTTTAGGGGGCTGGGCTTGTCATTGAGAACCCACTCCCTTTTACGCTGTGTATGTGCCCTGGGTTTCAAGCAGGACACAGTGGTAGAGCCTCCTTTCACACACGGCATGGGAAGATTGTAGGCTTTATAAACTCTGAGAAATCAAGAAGTCTCAGAATTATATTTAGGGTTAGGATTGTGGTTGGGTTTAGGGATGAAGGTTAGTGTTAGGGTGAGGGCTTAGGGTTAGGGTTAGGGTTATCGTCAGGGTTAAAGATTAGTTTTAGGTTTAATGGTTACAGTTAAGTTTAGGGTTAAGGTTTATGGTTAGGGCTAAAGTTAGGGGTTAAGGGTTAGGGTTTGGTACAGTGTTAAGGTTAAGTGATAGGTTTAGGGTTAAAGATTAGGATTAGGGTTAGGTTTAAGGGTTAATGTGAGGGTTAACAGTTTGTGTTAAGGTTAAGAGTTAGTGTTAGGTTTTAGGGTTAGGGTTAAGAGTTCGTGTTAGGTTTAGGATTAGAATTAAGTGTTGTGGTTAGGGTTAGAGGTTAGGGTTAGGTTTAGGGTTCATGGTTAGGGTTACCTTTAGGCATTAGCGTTAGGGTTAGGGGGTATGTTTAGGGTAAGATTTTAGAGTTAGTGTTGGGCTTTAGGGTCAGTGTTTAGGTTGAGGGTGAGGGGTTAGGGTCAGTGTTAGGGCTGAGATTTATTGGTTACTTTAAGGACACAGGACCTGTTTAATCTATGGTAAGAGGGGTGAAGACCAGGTCGCCGTGACACCACACCATCATATCCTGGGCCTTGGGACAAGACCTACATGCAGGACTCAGGCAGAGCCTCTTCTCACGCATGGCATGGCTATATTGTAGGCTTGGTTAACTCTGAGAATGGAAAAAGTGTGAGAATTAGGGTTAGTGTTAAGTGTTTTGGGTAAGGGTTTAGATTGAGGGTTAGGGGTTAGGGATTAGAGGTTAGGGTTAGTGTTAGGGTTAGGGGTTAGGTGTTAGGGTTGAGTTTGGGGCTAGGGTTAGGTTTAGCGTTGGGGTTAGGGTTAAGTTTAGGGATTAGGCTTAGATTTAAGGATTAGGATCAGGGTTAAGTGTTAGGCTTAGGGTTATGGTTAAGGGTTAGGTTTAGGGTTAAGTGTTAGCGTTAGGTTCAGGGTTAAGGGTTAGGGTCAAGGTGAACCGTTAGCATTAGGGTTATTGGTTAGGGATAGACTTAGGTTTAAAGGTTAAGGTTAGGTTTAGGGTTCAGGGTTATGGTTAGCATTAGGGGTTAGGGTTGGGTTAGGGGTTATGGTTACTGTTAGGTTTAGGTCTAGGCGTTAGGGTGATTGTTAGTGTTAGGGTTAAGAATTAGGGTTCAGGCCGGGCGTGGTGGCTCACGCCTGTAATCCTAGCACTCTGGGAGGCCGAGGTGGGTGGATCGCTAGAGGTCAGGAGTTCGAGACCAGCCTGAGCAAGAGCGAGACCCCGTCTCTACTAAAAATAGAAAGAAATTATATGGACAACTAAAAATATATATATAGAAAAATTAGCCGGGCATAGTGGCGCATGCCTGTAGTCCCAGCTACTCGGGAGGCTGAGGCAGGAGGATCGCTTGAGCCCAGGAGTTTGAGGTTGCTGTGAGCTAGGCTGACACCACGGCACTCACTCTAGCCTGGGCAACAAAGTGAGACTCGGTCTCAAAAAAAAAAAAAAAAAAAAAAAAAAAAGAATTAGGGTTCAGTTTAATTGTTAGGATTAGGATCAAGTTTAAGAGTTAGGGTGAGTGTTAGGGGTTAGGGTTATGGGTTAAGGGTTAGTATTATTTTAACGCATAGGTTTAGGATTAGGGGTTAGGGTTAGTGTTAGGTTTTTTGGTAGGGTTAAGGTTAGGGTTAGTGGTTTAGAATTAGTGTTAGGGATTAGGTGTTATGGCTAGGAGTTAGGTTTAGAATTATGGGATAGGGGTTGTTCTCAGGGTAAGTGTTATGCATTAACGTTAGGATAAGGGGTTAAATTTAGGGTTACAGTGACGTTTATGTTTTAAGGTGAGCAATGCAATCAGAGTTATGGGTTATGTTCAGAGTTAGGATTAGGGGTCAGGAGTAGTGTTTATGCTTAGGGAACGGGCCCTGTCTGCACTAGTTGGGGGGGTTCAGGGCTGTGATTGTCACCAGGAACCCACTTTATTGTACTCTGGGTATGGGCCCCTGGGTTTCATGCAGGACACTGTGACAGGGCCTCCTTTCACGCATGGCATGAGAGGATTGTAGGCTTTCTAAATTCTGAGAGAGCAAGAAATCTGAGAATTAGATTTAGGGTTAGGATTATCGTTAGGGTTAGGGATGAAGGTTAGTGTTAGGCTGAGGGCTTAGGGCTAGCGGTTAGGGTTAGGATTAGGGTTAAAGTTTAGTATTAGGTTTAATGGTTACAGTTAGGTTTATGGTTAAGCTTTAGGATTAAGGTTAAGATCAGGGGTTAGGGTTCGGTACAGGGCTAGGTTGAAGTGTTAGGATTAGGGTTAAACATTAAGATTAGGGTTAGCATTAAGGGTTAGTGTGAGGGTTAATGGTTATGGTTAAGGTTCTGTGTTAGGGTTAGGGGTTAGGGTTAGGTTTAAGTGTTCATGTTAGGTTTAGGGTTAGGGTTAAGTTTTATGGTTATGATTAGGGCTTAGGGTTAGGTTTAGGATTCAAGGTTAGCATTATGTTTAGGGGTTAGTATTAGGGTTAGGGGTTAACGTTAGGGTTAGGGGTTAGGGTTAGTGTTAGGGCTGAGGTTTAGCGGTTAGATTATGGTCACAGGACCTGTTTAATCTATGGTTAGAATGGTGTGGACAGGAGCGCCGTGACACCACACCATCTTATCCTGGGCCTTGGGCCAAGACCTACATGCAGGTCTCATGCGGAGCCTCTTCTCATGCATGGCATGGCTCTATTGTAGGCTTGCCTAACTCTGAGAATGGAAGAAGTGTGAGAATTAGGGTTTTGGTTAGGGTTAGGGGTTAGGGATTAGGGGTTAGGGTTAGTGTTAGGGTTAGGGGTTTGGTGTTAGGCTTGGGTTAGGCGCTAGCATTAGATTTAGGGGTGGGGTTAGTGTTAGGTTTAGGGTTAGGGGTTAAGGTTAGAGTTAGGGTTAAGGGATTGGATAGGGTTAATAGTTATGGGTTAAGGCTTAGTGTCAGCATTTAGGGCTAGGGTTAGATTTAAGTGTTAGGGTTATGGTCACTGCTAAGGGTTAGGGTGAGGGTTAATGGTTAGTGTTAGGATTATATGTTAGGGATAGAGTTAGGTTTAAGGGTTAGGTTTAGGTTTCAGGGTTACTGTTAGCATTATGGGTTAGGGTTAGGATTAGGGGTTAGGTTTACTCTTAACATTAGGTCTAGACGTTAGGATAAGGGTTAAGAGCTGGGTTAAGAGTTAGGGTTAGGCTTAATTTTTAGGATTAGGATCAGGATTAAGGGTTAGGGTTAGGGTTAGGGTTAGGGGCTAGGGTTAGGGTTAGTGTTAGGGTTTTTGGCAGGGTTAAGGCTAGTGTTAGTGGTTTAGAATTCGGGTTAGGGATTAGGTGTTATGGTTATGGCTAGGAGTTAGGCTTAGAATTAAGGAATAGGGTTTGTTCTCAGGGTAGTGTTATGCATTAACGTTAGGATAAGTGGTTAAAATTAGGGTTATGGTTAGGTTTACGTTTTAAGGTGAGCAATAGGATCAGGGTTAGATTGTATGTTCAGGGTTAGGTTTATGGGTGAGGGGTAGTGTTTATGCTTAGGGCACGGGCCCTACCTGCACTAGACCGGGGGGTCAGGGGATGCGATTGTCGTCAGGAACCCACTGTATCGTACACTGGGTATGCGCCCCTGTGTTTCATGCAGAATACTGTGGCAGAGCCTCCTTTCACGCATGGCTTGGGAGGATTGTAGGCTTTCAAATCTCTGAGAAATTAAGAATTCTGAGAATTAGATTTAGGGTTAGGATTATGGTTAGTGTAAGGGATGAAGGTTAGTCTTAGGGTGAGGGTTTAGGGTTAGGTGTTAGCGTTAGAGTTAGGGTTAAAGTTAGTGTTAGGTTTAACGGTTACAATTAGGTTTAGGGTTAAGTATTAGGGTGTGGGTTAAGTTTAGGGGTTAGAGTTTGGTACAGGGTTATGCTTAAGTGTTAGGTTTAGGGTTAAAAATTGGTATAGGGTTAGGGTTAAGGGTTAATGTGAGGGTTAATGGTTAGGGTTAAAGTTAAGGGTTCGGGTTAGGTGTTAGGTTTAGGGTTAAGGATTCGTGTTAGGTTTTGGGTTATAGTTAAGTGTTATGGTTTAGGGTTGATTGTTAGGGTTACGTTCAGGGATTAGGGTTAGGGTTAAGTGATAGGATTAGGTTTAATTGTAAGGCTTAGTGTTAGGGTAAAGCGTTAGTGTTAGGGTTAAGGGTTAGGGTTAGGGTTAGGGTGAGGGTTAATGGTTAGGCTTAAGATTATGACTTAGGGGTAGTGTTTATGCTTAGGGCACGTGCCCTGTCTTCACAAGGCGGGGGCAGGTTACAGGGCTGGGAATGTCACCAGGAGCCCACTCTATCGTACGCTGGATATGGGCCCCTGGGTTTCGTGCAGAACACAGTGGCAGAGCCTCCTTTCACACATGGCATGGGAGGATTGTTGGCTTTCTAAAATCTGAGAAAGCAAGAAGTCTGAGAATTAGATTCAGAGTTAGTATTATGGTTAGGATTAGGGATGAAAGTTAGTGTTAGGGTGAGGACTTAGGGTTAGGGGTTAGGGTTAGGGTTAATGGTTAGTGTTCAGTTTAATGGTTACAATTAGGCTTAGGGTTACGGTTTAGTGTTAGGTCTAAGGTTAGGGGTTAGATTTTGGTACAGGGTAAGGGTTAAGTGTTAGGTTTAGGGTTAAAGATTAGGATTAGGGTTAGATTTAAGGGTTACAGTCAGGTTTAACAATTAGGGTTAAGATTAAGTGTTAGGGTTACGGTTTAGGGTTAGGGTGAAGGGATCGTGTTAGGTTTAGGTTTAGAGTTAAGTGCTATGTTTAGGGTTAGGTGTTAGGGTTAGGTTTACGGTTCATGGTGAAGGTTATCTTTAGGGGTTAGGGTTATGGGTTAGGATTAGGGTAAGGGTTTAGTGTTAGCATTGGGCGTTAGAGTCAGGGCTTAAGTTTAGGGTGAGGGGTTAGGGTTAGTGTTAGGGCTTAGATTTAGAGGTTAGCTTAAGGGCACAGGACCTGTTTCATCTATGGTGAGAAGGGTGCAGAATGATTCGCCGTGACACCACACCACCATACCCTGGGCCTTGGGCCCAGACTTACATGCAGGACTCAGATGGAGCCTCTTCTCACTCATGGCATGGCTGTATTGTAGGCTTTCTTAACTCTGAGAATGGAAGAAGTATGATAATTAGGGTTATGGTTAGGGTTAGGGGTTGGGGTTAGGGGTTAGTGTTCGAGTGAGGGTTAGGGATTAGGGATTAGGGGTTCAGGTTAGTGTTATGGTTAGGGGTTAGGTGTTAGGGTTAGGTTAGGGGCTAGGGTTAGATTTAGGGTTGGGGTTAGTGTTAGGGTTAAGGTTAGGGGTTAGGGTTAGATTTATGGTTAAGGGATAGGATTACAGTTAAGGGTTAAGGCCTAGGGTTAGGGTTAGGACTAAGCGTTAGGGTTACTGTCAGAGTTAAGTGTAAGGGTGAGATTTAACGGTTAGGGTTAGGGTTATGGGTCAAGGATAGAGTTAGTTTTAAGGGTTAGTGTTATGGTTAGGTTTAGGGTTCAGGGTTAGGGTTAGCATTAGGGTTTAGGGTTAAATTTAGGAGTTAGGGTTACTCTTAGGGTTAGGTCTAGGCGTTAGGGTAAAGGTTAGTGTTAGGGTTAAGAGTAAGGGTTAGGTTTAATGGTTAGGATTTGGATCAGGCTTAAGGGTTAGGGTTAGGGGTTAGTGTTTGGATTAAGGGTCAAATGTTATGGCTATATTTTAGGCGCAGGTTTAAGGTTAGCAGTTAGGGTTAGGTTTATTGTTCGGGTTGTTTGTAGGCTTAAGGTTAGGGTTAGCGGTTTAGAATTAGGATTGGGGATTAGGTGTTATGGTTATGGCTAGGATATAGGCTTAGAATTAAGTGATAAGGGTTGTTCTCAGGATAAGTGTTATGCATTAACGTTAGGTTAAGGGGTTCAAGTTAAGGTTATGGTCAGGTTTATGTATTAATGTGAGCAATAGGATCAGGGTTAGGTGTTATGTTTAGGGTTAGGGTTATGTGTGAGTGGTAGTGTTTATGCTTAGGTCAAGGGCCCTGCCTGCACTAGATGAGGCGGTTGGGGGCTGCCATTGACGCCGGGAACCCACTCTATCGTATGCTGGGTATGTGACTCTGGGTTTCATGTAGTACACTGTGGCAGTGTCTCCTTTCACACATGGCATGGGAGTATTGTAGGCGTTTAAAACTCTGAGAAAGCAAGAAGTCCGAGAATTAGATGTAGGGTTAGGATTATGGCTAGGGTCAGGGATGAAGTTTAGTCTTGTGGTAAGGGCTTAGGGATAGGTATTAGGGTTAGAGTTAGGCTTAAAGGTTAGTGTTAAGTTTAGTGGTTACAGTTAGGTTTAGGGTTACGTTTTAGGGTGAGGGTTAAGGTTATGGGTTAGGGTTAGGTACAGGGTTAGGGTTGTGTTAGGTTTTGGGTTAAAGATTAGGATTAGGGTTAGAGTTAAAGGTTAGTGTCAGGGTTAATGGTTAGGTGTAAGATTAAGGGTTAGGGTTAGGGGTTAGGTTAGCGTTAAGGGTTCGTGTTGGGTTTAGGATTAGAGTTAAGTGTTATGGTTAGGGTTAGTGGTTAGGGTTCGGGTTAAGCGTTAAGGGTTAGGGTTATTTTTAGACAAGGATTAGGGGTTAGGATTAGGGTTCTGTTAGGGGATTTGGTCGGGTTAAGGTTAGGGTTAGCGGATAAGAATTAGGTTTAGTGATTAGATGTTATGGTTATGGCTAGGAGTAGGGTTAGAATTATGGGACAGGGCCTGTTCTCAGGGTAAGTGCTATGCATTAACATTAGGATAAGGGGTTAAAGTTAGGGTTATGGTGAGGTTTACGTGTTAAGGTGAGCAATACTATCAGGGTTAGGTGTTATGTTCAGGGTTAGGGTTATGGGTGACGGGTAGAGTTTATGCTTAGGCCATGGGCCCTTTCTGCACTAGAAGGGGGGTTAGGGGGCTGGGATAGTCACCAGAAACCCACTCTATCGTATGCTGGATATGGGCCCCTGGGTTTCATGCCACACACAGTGGCAGATCCTCCTTTCACGCATGGCATGGGTGGATTGTAGGCTTTCAGAACTCTGAAAAAGCAAGAAGTCTGAGAATTAGATTTAGGGTTAGGATTATGGTTATGGTTAGGGATGAGGGTTAACGTTAGGTTGACGGCATAGGATTAGGTTTTAGGGTTACAGTTAGGGTTAAACTTTAGTGTTAGGTTTAATGGTTACAGATAGGTTTAGGGCTAAGTTTTAGGGTGAGGGTTAAGGTTAGGGTTGAGGGTTTGCAACAGGGTAAGGGTTAAGTGTTTGGTTTAGGGTTAAAGATTAGCATTAGTGTTAGTGTTAAGGGTAACTGTGAGCGTTAACGGTTAGGGTTAAGGTTAAGGGTCAGGATTATGGGTAGGGGTAGGGTTAAGGGTCCGTTTTAGGTTTAGCGTTAGAGTTAAGTGTTATGGTTAGCGTTAGGGATTAGGGTTAGGGTTAAGGATTAGAGTTAGGGTTACTTTTAGGCATAGGGTAGGATTAGGGGTTAGGGTTAGAGATAGTGTTAGGGTTATTTGTATGGTTAAGGTTAAGGTTAGTGGTTTAGAATTAGGGTTAGGGATTAGGTATTACGGTTATGGCTAGGAGTTAGGCTTAGAAATATGGTATAGGGTTTGTTCTCAGGGTAAGTGCCATGCATTAACGTTAGGATAAGGGGTTAAAGCTAGGGTTACAGTGAGGTCTAGTTGTTAAGGTGAGCAATAGGATCAGGGTAAGGTGTTATGCTCAGGGTTGGGGATATGGGTTAGGGGAAGTGTTTATGCTTAGTGCACAGTCCCTGTCTCCACTAGGCAGGGGGGTTAGGTGTCTAGGATTGTCCCCGGGAGACCACTCTAACGTACGCTGGGTATGGGCCCCTGGGTTTCATGCAGGACACAGTGGCAGAGCCTCCTTTTACACATGACATGGAAGGATTGTAGTCTTTCTATACTCTGAGAAAGCAAGAAGTCTGAGAATTAGAATTAGGGTTAGGAGTATGCTTATGGTTAGGAATGAAGGTTAGTGTTACGCTGAGGGCTTAGTGTTAGGGGATAGAGTTAGGGTTAGTGTTAAAGGTGAGTGTTACGTTTAACAGTTACAGTTAGGCTTAAGGTGAACCTTAAGATTAGGGGTTAGGGTTTGGTACAGGATAAGGGTGATGTTTTGGGTTTAGTGTTAAAGATAAGGGTTAGGGTTACGGTTAAGTGTTAGTGTGAGTGTTAAGGGTTAGGGTTAAGGTAAGTGTTAGGGTTAGGGGTTAGGGTTAGGGTTAAGGGTTCATGTTAGTTTTAGGGTTAGATTTAATGTTATGGTTAGTGTTAGGGGTTAGGGTTAAGGGTTAAAGATTTGGGTTATTTTAAGACGTAGGGTTATTATAATGGGTTAGGGTTAGGGTTAGCGTTATGGTTGTTGGCAGGGCTAAGGTTAGGGTTAGCAGTTTAGAATTAGTATTAAATATTAAGTGTTACTGTTATGGCCAGCAGTTAGGGTTAGTATTATGTGATAGGGGTTGTTCTCAGGGTAAGTGTTATGCATTAACCTTAGGATAAGGAATTAAAGTTAGGGTTACAGCGAGGTTTACGTGTTAAGGTGAGCAACAGGATCAGAGTTAGGTGTTACGTTCAGGGTTAAGGTTATGGGTGGGTGGTAGTGTTTATACTTAGAGCACAGGCCCTGTCTGCACTAGGCGGGGGGCTTAGGGGACTGGGATAGTCCCCGGGAAACCACTCTATTGTACACTGTGTATGGGCCCCTGGGTTTCATGCAGGACACTGTGGCAGAGCATCCTTTCATGCATGGCATGGGAGGATTGTAGACGTTCTATACTCTGAGAAATCAAGAAGTCTGAGAATTACATTTAGGTTTAGGCTTATGGTTAGGGTTAGTGATGAAAGTTAGTGTTAAGGTGAGGGCTTAGGATTAGCAGTTAGGGTTAAACGTTAGTCTTAGGTTTACAGTTACAGTTAGGTTTAGGGTTAAGGTTTAGGGTGAGGGTTAAGGTTAGGGGTTAGGGTGTGGCACAGGGTAGGGGTTCAGTGTTATGTTTAGGGTTAAAGATTAGGATTGCGGTTAGGTTTAAGCGTTGATGTGAGGGTTAAGTTTAAATGTTAGGGTTAGGGGTTAGGTTTAGGGTAACGGGTTAGTCTTAAGTTTAGGCTGAGTGTTGTGTTATGGTTCGGGTTAGGTGTTAGGGTTAGGTTTAGTGTTCATGGTTAGGGTTACGTTTAGGGGTTAGGCTTATGGGTTAGGTTTAGTGTAAGGGTTTAGTGTTAGTGTTGGACGTTAGGGTCAGGTCTTAGGTTTAGTGTTAGGGATTAGGGTTAGTGTTAGGGCTTATGTTTAGCTGTTAGTTTAAGGGCACAAAACTGTGTAATCTATGGTTTGAAGGGTGTGGAATGGATCGCTGTGACACCACACCATCGTACCCTGGCCTTTGGCCCAGACCTACATGCAGGACTCAGGCAGAGCCTCTTCTCACTCATGGCATGGCTGTATTGTAGACTTGCTTAACTCTGAGAATGGAAGAACTGTGAGAATTAGTGTTATGGTTAGGTGTTTGGGGTTAGGGGTTAGTGTTCGAGTGAGGGTTAGGGGTTAGGGGTTAAGGATTAGGTGTTAGTGTTAGTGTTGGGGTTAGGTGTTAGGGTTGGGTTAGGGGCAAGTGTTAGATTTAGGGTTGGGGTTAGTGTTAGGGTTAGGGGTTATGTCTAGGGTTAGTGTTAAGGGATAGGATTAGGGTTAAGGGTTAAGGCTTAGGGTTAGCATTAAGGGTTATGGTTAGGTTTAAGGGATAGAGTTACGGTCCAAGCTAAGAGTTAGAGTGAGGGTTAACGGTTAGGTTTAGGGTTATGGGTTAGGGATAGAGTTAGGTTTAAGGGTTAGGCTAAGGGTTACGTTTAGGGTTCAGTGTTAGGGTTAGCATTAGTGGTTAGGGTTGGGGTTAGGTGTTAGGGTTACTGTTAGGGTTAGGTCTAGGCGTTAGGGTGAGGGTTATTGTTAGGGTTAAGATTTAGGGTTAGGTTTAATTGTTAGCATTAGGATCAGGGTTAAGGGTTAGGTTTAGGGTTAGGGGTTAGGTTTAGGGTTAAGGATCAAGTGTTATGGTTATGTTTATTCGTAGGGTTAGGGTTAGCATTTAGGGTTAGGGTTACTGTTATGGTTGTTTGTAGGGTTAGGTTATGGTTAGTGGTTTAGAATTAGGGTTAGGGTTTAGGTGATATGGTTATGGCTAGCAGTTAGGGTTAGAATTAAGGGATAGGGGTTGTTTTCAGGGTAAGTATTATGCATTAACATTAGGACAAGGGGTTAAAGTTAGCGTTATGGTGAGGTTTACGTGTTAAGGGGAGCAGTAGGATCAGGATTAGGTGTTATGTTCAGGGTTAGGGTTATGGGTGAGGGGCAGGGTTTATGCCTAGGCCACGGGCCTTTTCTGCACTAGGAGGGGGGTTTAGGGAGCTGCAATTTTCACTGGGAACCCACTCTATCGTCTGCTGGTTATGGGCCCCTGGGTTTCATGCAGGACACAGTGACAGAGCCTCCTTTCACGCATGGCATGGGAGGATTGTAGGCTTTCAATTATCTGAGAAAGCAAGAATTCTTTGAATTAAATTTAGGGTTAGGATTATGCTTATGGTTATGGTTGAAGTTTAGTGTTAGGGTGAGGGTTTAGGGTTGGGGTTAGGATCAGAGTTAGGATTAAATGTTAGTGTTAAGTTTAACGGTTACAGTTAGGTTTAGGCTTAAGGTTTAGGGTGAGGGTTAAGGTTAGGGTTTAGGGTTTGGTACAGGTTTAGGGTTAAAGATTCGAATTAGGGTTAGGGTTAAGTATTAGTGTGGGGGTTAACGGTTAGTGTTAAGGTTAATGGTTAGAGTTAGGGGTTAGGGTTAGGGCTAACGGTTCTTGTTAGTTTTAGCGTTAGTGTTAAGTGTTATGGTTAGGGTTAGGGGTTAGGGTTAGGTTTAGGGTTCGTGGTTAGGGTTCCGTTCAGGGGTTATGGTAAGGGTTAGCGTTAAGGGATACAATTAGGGTTAAGGGTTAGCCTTAGGGTTAGGGTAAAGGGTTAGGATTAGGGTTCAGGGTAAGTGTTAGGGTCAGGGATAATGGTTAGATTGAGGGTTAACGGTTAGGCTTGTGGTTATTGGTGAGGGGTAGTGTTTATGCTTAAGGCATGGGCCCTGGATGCCCTAAACAGATGGGTTAGGGAGCTGGCATTCTCGCCAGGAACCCACTCTATCGTACACTGGGTATGGGCCCCCGGGTTTCATGCAGGACACAGTGGCAGATCCTCTTTTCGCACATGGCATGGGAGTATTGTAGGCTTTCTAAACTGAGAAAGCAAGAAATCTGAGAATTAGATTTAGGGTTAGGATTTTGGTTAGGGTTAGGGAGGAGTTAGTGTTAGTGTGAGGGCTTAGGGTTAGGGGTTATGGTTAGGGTTAGGGTTAAATGTTAGTGGTAGGTTTAACGGTTACAGTTAGGTTTAATGTTAAGGTTTAGTGTTAGGGTTAATGTTAGGGTTTGGTACAGGATAAGGGTTAAGTGTTAGGTTTACTGTGATAGATTAGGATTAGGGTTAGGGTTAAGGGTTAGTGTAAGGGTTTATGGTTAGGGTTAAAAGTTAGGGTTAGGGTTAAGGGCTAAGTGTTAGGGTTATATTTAGGCATAGGTTTAGGATTAGGGGTTAGGGTTAGTGTTACTGTTAGGGTTTTGGTAGGGTTAAGGTTATAGTTAGCAGTTAAAATTAGGGTTAGAGATTAGGTGTTACAGTTTTGGCTAGGAGTTAGGGTTAAAATTATGGGATACATGATGTTTTCAGGGCAAGTGTTATGCATTAATGTTAGGGTAAGTGGTTAAAGTTACCCACGGTGAGGTTTACCTGTTAAGGTGAGCCATAGGATCAGGGTTAGGTGTTATGTTCAGGATTAGGGATATGGGAGAGGGGTAGTGTTTATCCTTAGGGCATGGGCCCTGTCTGCATTAGGCAGGAGGGTTAGGGGTCTAGGATTGTCGCTGGGAACCCACTGTATCGTATGCTGGGCATGGGCCCCTGGGTTTCATGCAGGACACTGTGGCAGAGCCTCCTTTCACGCATGGCATGGGAAGATCGTAGGCTTTCAAAACTCTGAGAAATCAAGAAGTCTGTGGAATAGATTTAGGGTTAGGATTATGGTTAGAGTTAGAGATTAAGTTTAGGGTAGGGTGAGTGCTTAGAGTTAGGGGTTAAGGTTAGAGTTAGGGTTAAATATTAGTGTTAAGTTTAATGGTTACAGTTAGGTTTTGGGTTAAGATTTAGGGTAAGGGTTAAGGTTAGAGGTTAAGGTTTGCTACAAGGTTAGGGTTTTTAGGTTAAGGGTTAAAGATTAAGATTAGGGTTAAGGTTAAGGGTTATTTTGAGGGTTAACCGGTAGTGTTAATGTTAAGGGTTAGAGTTAGGGGTTACGGTTAAGGTTAAGGGTTTGTTTTGGATTTAGGGTTAGAGTTAAGTGTTATGGTTAGGGTTAGGGGTTATGGTTAGGGTTAAGGGGTAAGGGTTAGGGTTATTGTTAGTGATAGGTTTAGGATTGGGTTTAGGGTTAGGGTTATTGTTAGGGTTGTTTGTAGGGTTAAGGTTAGTGTTAGCAGTTTAGGATTAGGGTTAGGGATTATGTGTTACGGTTATGGCTAGGAGTTAGGGTTAGAATTATGGGATAGAGGTTGTTCTCAGGGTAAGTGTTATGCATTAATGTTAGGATAGGGGTTAAATTTAGGGACACAGTGAGGTCTACCTGTTAAGGTGAGCAATAGGATCAGAGTTAGGTCTATGTTCAGGGTTAGGTTTATGGGTGAGGGGTAGTGTTTATGCTTAAGGCACGGTACCTGTCTGCACTAGGCGTGGGGGTTAGGGGTCTAGAATTGTGCACGGGAGACCACTCTATCGTACGGTCATTAATGGTTACAGCTAGGTTTAGGGTTACAGTTTAGGGTTAGGGGTTAGGTTTTGGTACAGGGTAAGGGTTAAGTTTTAAGTTTAGGGTTAAAGATTAGGATTAGGGTTAGAGTTAAGTGTTAGTATGAGGGTTAATGATTAGGGTTAAGTTTAAGGGTTAGGGGTTAGGGTTCGTGTTAGGTTTAAGGTTAGAGTTAAGTGTTATGGTTAGGGTTACGTTGAGGGTTCATGGTTAGGGTTACGTTTACAGGTTAGGGTTATGGGTTAGGTTTAGGGTAATGGTTTACTATTAGTGTTGAGTGTTAAGGTCAGTGCTTGGGTTGAGGGTTAGCGGTTATCGTTAGTGTTAGGGCTTATATTTAGCAGTTAGTTTAAGGGCACAGGACCTGTTTAATCTATGGTGAGAAGGGTGCAGATTTCGTCGCCGTGACACCGTGCCATAGTACCCTGGGCCTTGGGCCCAGACCTACATGGAGGACTCAGGCGCATCTCTTCTCATGCATGGCATGGTTGTATTGTAGGCTTGCTTAACTGTGAAAATGTAAGAAGTGTCAGAATTAGGGTTATGGTTAGGGTTAGGGAGTTGGGGTTAGGGGTTAGTGTTTGAGTGAGGTTTAGGGGTAGGGATTAGGGGTTAGGGTTAGTGTTGGGGTTAGGGGTTAAGGGTTAGGGTTGGGTTAGGGGCTAGGGTTAGATTTAGGGTTAGGGTTAGGGTTAGGGTTTATGGTTAGGGTTGAGGTTAAGGGATAGGAATAGGGTTAAGGTTTAAGGCTTAGGGTTAGCGTTACGGGTGAGGGTTAGGGCTAAGCATTAGGGATATGGTCCGAGTTAAGGGTTAGGGTGAGGGTTAAGTGTTAGGGTTAGGGTTATGGGTTAGGGATAGAGTTAGGTTTAAGGGTTAGGCTTAGGGTTACGTTTAGGGTTCAGTGTTAGTGTTAGCATTAGTGGTTAGGGTTGGGGTTAGGGGTTAGGGTTACTCTTAGGGTTACGTCTAGGCATTAGGGTAAGGGTTAGTGTTAGGGTTCAGCATTAGGGTTAGGTTTAATTGTTAGGATTAGGATCAGGGTTAAGTGTTAGGGGTTAGGGTTAGGATTAAGGGTCAACTGTTATTGTTATTTTTAGGCATAGGTTTAGGTTTAGAGGTTAGTGTTAGAGTTAGTGTTAGGGTTGTTTGTAAGGTTAAGGTAATGTTTAGTGGTTTAGAATTAGGGTTAAGGATTAGTTGCTACAGTTATGGCTAGGAGTTAGGGTTAGACTTAAGCGATAGGGGTTGTTCTTAGGGTAAGTGTTATGCATTAACAATAGGATAAGGGATTAAACTAGGGTTACTATGAGGTTTATGTTTTAAGATGGGCAATAGGATCAGGGTTAGGTGTTATGTTCTGGGTTAGGTTTGTGGGTTAGGGATAGTGTTTATGCTTAGGGCACAAGCCCTGTCTGCACTAGGCGTGGGAGTTAGGGGGCTAGAGCTGTCACTGGGAACCCACTCTATCATACGCTGTGTATGGGCCCCTGGGTTTCATGCAGGACACAGTGGCAGAGCCTCATTTCATGCATGGCATGGGAGCATTGTAAGCTTTCTAAACTCTGAGAAAGCAAAAAGTCTGAGAATTAGATTTACGGTTAGAGTTAGGGATGAAGGTCAGTGTCAGAGAGAGGGTGTAGTGTTAGGGGTTAGGGTTAGGGTTAGGGTTAGGTTTAACGGTACAGTTAGGTTTAGGGTTAAGTTTTAGAGTAGGGTTAAGGTTAGGTGTTAGGGTTTGGTACTGGTTTGGGTTAAGTGTTAGGTTTAGGGTTAAAGATTATGATTACGGTTAGGGTGAAGGGTTAGTGTGAGCGTTAATGGTTATGGTTAAGGTTAAGGGTTAGGGTTAGGGTTTAGGGTTAGTGTTCGGGCTTAGATTTAGCCGTTAGTTTAAGGGCAGACGACCTGATTAATCTATGGTGAGACGGGTGCAGGCAGGGTAACCGCAACACCACACCCTTGTACCCTGGGCCTTGGGTTCAGACCTACATGCAGGACTCAGGAGGAGCCTCATCCCTCGCTGGCATGGCTGTATTGTATGCTTGCTTAACTCTTAGAATGGAAGAAGTGTGAGAATTAGGGATAGAGTTAGGGTTAGGTGTTTGTGGTTAGAGTGAGGGTTAGGGGTTAGGGATTAGGGGTTAGGGTTAGTGTTAGGGTTAGGGGTTAGGTGTTAGTGTTAAGTTAGGAGCTAGTGTTAGATTTAGGTTTGGGGTTAGTGTTAGGGTTAGGGTTAAGGGATAGGATTAGGGTTCAGGGTTGGGCTAGGGTTAGGGTTAAGTGTTAGGGTCAGGGTTAAGTTTTTAGGGTTAGGGTCAGTGTTAAGGGTTAGGGTCAGGGTTAACGATTAGGGTTAGGTTTAGGGGTTTGGGATAGGGTTAGTGTTAAGGGTATGGTTAGGTTTAGGGTTCAGGGATACGGTTAGCATGAGGGGTTAGGGTTAGGGTTAGTTGTTAGGGTTACTGTTAAGGTTATGTCTAGGAGTTAGGGTAAGGGTTAGTGTTAGGGTAAAGAGTTAGGGTTAGGTTTTTTTGTTAGGATTAGTATCAGGGTTAAGGGTTAGGGTTAGGGGTTAGGGTAAAGGGTCAAGTGTTAGGGTTATTTTTAGGCATAGGGTGACGGTTAAATGTCAGGGTTAGGGTTAGTGTTAGCATTTTTGGTAGGATTAAGGTTAGGTTTCATGGTTTAGAATTAGGGTTAGGGATTAGGTGTTACGGTTATGGCTATGAGTTAGGTTTAGACTTATGGGATAGGGGTTGTTCTCAGGGTTAGTGTTATTTACTAACGTTAGGATAAGGGGTTAAAGTTACAGATTATTCTGAGGTTTACATGTTAAGGTGAGCAATCGGATCAGGGTTAGGTGTTATGTTCAGGGTTAGGGTTATGCGTGAGGTAGAATATTTATCCTTAGGGCACGGGCCCTGTTTGCACTTGGCGGGGGGCTTTGGGGCCTGGGATTGTCGCCAGGAACCCAGTCTATTGTACACTGGGTAGGGTACCCTGGGTTTCATGCAGGACACAGTGTCAGAGCCTCCTTTCACTCATGGCATGGGAGGATTGTAGGCTTTCTAAACTCTGAGAAAGCAAGAAGTTTGAGAATTAGATTTAGGGTTAGGGTTATGGTTAGTGTTAGGGATGCAGGTTAGTGTTAGGGTGAGGGCTTAGGGTTAGGGGTTAGGGTTAGCGTAGGGTTAAAGGTTAGTGTTAGGTTTAACGGTTACATTTAGATTTTGGATTAAGGTTTAGGGTTAGCGGTTTGGGTTTGGTACAGGGTTTGTTTTATGTGTTAGGTTTACAGTTAAAGATTAGGATTAGGGTTAAGTGTTAGAGTGAGGGTTAATGGTTCGGGTTAAGGTTAAGTGTTAGGGTTAGGGGTTAGGTTTAGGGTTAAGGGTTCGTGTTAGGTTAAGGGTTAGAGTTAAGTGTTATGGTTAGGGTTAGGGGTTAGCTTTAAGGTAAGGTTTTAGAGTTAGTGTTGGGCGTTAGGATCAGGGTTTAGGTTTATGGTTAAGGGTTAGGGTTAATGTTAAGGGTTAGATTTAGCCGTTAGTTTAAGGGCATAGGACCTGTTTAATCTATGGTGAGACAGGTACGGACAGGGTCGCTGCAACACCACACCATCGTACCCTGGGCCTTGGGCCCAGACCTGCATGCAGGACTCAGGTGGAGTCTCATCTCACGCATGGCATGGCTGTACTGTAGGCTTGCTTAACTCTGAGAATGGAGGAAGTGTGGAATTAGGGTTAGGGTTAGGGTTAGGGGTTTGGGGTTAGGGGTTAGGGTTTGCGTGAGCATTAGGGGTTATGGAATACGGGTAAGGATTAGTGTTAGGGTTAGGGGTTAGGTATTAGGGTTGGGTTAGTGGTTAGTGTTAGATTTAAGTTTGGGGTAGGTGTTAGAGTTAGGGTCAGGGTTAAGGGTTAAGGTGAGGGTTAGTTATAGTGTTAGGGGTTAGGGATAGGTTTAGGTTTAAGGGTTAGATTTAGGTTTAGGGTTCAGAGTTAGGGTTAGCATTAGGGGTTAAGGTTAGTGTTAGGTGGTAGGTTAGTGTTAAGGTTAGGTCTAGGCATTAGGGTAAGGGTTAGGGTTAGCATTAAGACTTAGGGTTAGGTTTAATGGTGAGGATTAAGATTAGGGTTAAGGGTTAGGGTTAGGGTTAGGAGTTAGTGTTAATGGTCAAGGGTTATGGTTATTTTTAGACATAGCAATGGGGTTAGGAGTTAGGTTTAGGGTCAGTGTTAGGGTTGTGGTAGGATTAAGGTTAGGGTTAGTGGTTTAGAATTAGTGTTAGGGATTAGGTGTTACGGTTATAGCTAGGAGTTAGGGTTAGAATTTTTGGATAGGGTTTGTTCTCAGGGTAAGTGTTATGCATTAACGTTAGGATAAGGGGTTAAAGTTTAGGTTATGGTGAGGTATACGTGCTAAGGTGAGCAATAGGATCAGGGTTAGGTGTTATATTCCGGGTCAGAGTTATGGGTTAGGGATAATGTTTATGCTTAGGGCACAAGCCCTGTCTGCACTAGGTGAGGGGGTTAGGGGTCTATAATTGTCACCAGGAGCCCACTCTATCATACACTGCATATGGGCCCCTGAGTTTCATACAGGACACAGTGTCACAGCCTTCTTTCACGGATGGCATGGGAGGATTGTAGGCTTTCTAAACTCTGAGAAAGCAAGAAGTCTGAGAATTAGATTTAGGGTTAGGATTATGGCTAGGGTTAGGGATAAAGGTTAGTGGTAGGGAGAGGGCGTATGGTCAGGGGTTAGGATTAGGGTTAGGGTTAAATGTTAGTGTTAGGTTTAACGGTCACAGTTAGGTTTAGGGTTAAGTTTTAGGGTGAGGGTTAAGGTTAGGGGTTAGTGTTTGGTACAGGCTTGGGTTAAGTGTTAGGTTTAGGGTTAAAGCTTAGGATTAGGGTTAGGGTTATGGGTTAGTGTGAGGCTTAAAGGTTAGGGTTAAGGTTAAGGGTTAGGGTTAGGGTTTAGGTTACTGTTAAGGCTTAGATTTAGTGGTTAGTTTAAGGATACAGGACCTGTTTAATCTATGGTGAGATGGGTGCAGACAGGGTCACCGCGACACCACACCCTCGTACCCAGTGCCTTGGGGCCAGACCTACATGCAGGAGTCAGGCGGAGCCTCATTTCACCCATGGCATGACTGTATTGTAGGCTTGCTTAACTCTGAGAATGGAAGAAGTGTGAGAATTAGGGTTAGAGTTAGGATTAGTGGTTTGGGTTTAGACTGAGTGTTAGGGGTTAGGGATTAGGGGTTAGGGTTAGTGTTATGGTTCGGTTAGGGGCTAGGGTTAGATTTAGGGTTGGAATTAGTGTTAGGGTTAGGGTTAAGGGATAGGATTAGGGTTAAGAGTTGGGCTTAAGGTTAGGGTTCATTGTTAGGGTTAGGGTTACGTTTTTAGGGTAGGATCACTGCTAAGAGTTAGGATGAGAGGTAATGTTTAGGGTTAGGGTTAGGGGTTAGGGATAGGGTTACTGTTACGGGATACGGTTAGGTTTAGGGTTCACGGTTAGGGTTAGCCTTAGGGGTTAGGGTTAGGGGTTAGAATTACAGTTAGGGGTAACTCCAGGCATTAGGGTAAGGGTTAGTATTAATGTTAAGACTTAGGGTTAGGTTTTATTTTTAGGATTCAGTTAAGGATTATGGGTTAGGGTTAGTGTTAGGGGTTAGGGTTAATGGTCAAGGATTAGGGTTATTTTTAGGCATTGCTTTAGGGTTAGGGGTTAGGGTTAGTGTTAGCGTTGTTGGTAGGATTAAGGTTAGGTTTAGCGGTTTAGAATTAGGGTTAGGGATTAGGTGTTACGGTTATGGTTAGGAGTTAGGGTTAGACTTATGGGATAGGGGTTGTTCTCAGGGTAAGTGTTATTTACTAACATTGGCTAAGGGGTTAAAGTTATAGGTTATTCTGAGGTTTACATGTTAAGGTGAGCAATAGGATCAGGGTTAGGTGTTATGTTCAGGGTTAGGGTTATGGGTGAGGGAGAATGTTTATGCCTAGGGCACGGGCCCTGTTTGCACTTAGCGGGGGGGTTTGGGGCCTAGGATTGTCGCCGGGAACCCAGTCTATTGTACGCTGTGTATGGGCCCCTGGGTTTCATGCAGGACACAGTGTCAGAGCCTCCTTTCACGCATGGCATGAGAGGATTGTAGGCTTTCTAAACTCTGAGAAAGCAAGAAGTCTCAGAAATAGATTTAGGGTTAGGATTATGGTTAGGGTTAGCGATGCAGGTTAGTGTTAGGGTGAGAGCTTAGGGTTAGGGGTTAGGATGAGGGTAGGGTTAAAGGTTAGTGTTAGGTTTAACGGTTACATTTAGGTTTAGGGTTAAGGTTTGGTTAGGGTTAAGGTTAGGGGTTTGGGTTTGGTACAGGGTTTGTTTTATGTGTTAGGTTTAAGGTCAAAGACTAGGATTAGGATTAGGGTTAAGTGTTAGAATGAGGGTTAACCGTTAGGGTTAAGGTTAAGTGTTATGGTTGGGGTTAGGTTTAGGGTTAAGGGTTCGTGTTAGGTTTAGGGTTAGAGTTAAGTGTTATGGTTAGGGTTAGGGGTTAGCTTTAGGATAAGGGTTTAGAGTTAGTGTTGGGCATTAGGTTCAGGGCTTAGGTTTAGGGTTAGGGCTTAGTGTTAGGGCTTAGATTTACCAGTTAAAGGGCACAGGACCTGTTTAATCTATGGTGAGAAGGGTGCAGAATGGGTCGCCGTGACACCACACCATTGTCTGGGCCTTGGTCCCAGACCTACATGCAGGACTCAGGCAGAGCTTCTTCTCATGCTTGGCATGACTGTATTGTAGGCTTGGTTAACTCTGAGAATGCAAGAAGTGTGACAATTAGGGTTAGGTTTAGGGTTAGGGGTTTGCAGTTAGGGATGAGTGTTCGAGTGAGGGTTAAGCATTAGGGATTAGGATTTAGGGTTATTGTTACGGTTAGGGGCAGGTGTTAGGGTTGGGTTAGTTGCTAGAGTTAGATTTAGGTTTGGGGTTAGTGTTAGGGTTAGGGTTAGGGGTTAGGGTTAAAGTTAAGGTTAAGGGATAGGATTAGGTTTAAGGGTTAGGCTTAGGGTTAGGATTAAGTGTTAGGTTTAGGGTTAATAGTTAGGTTTAGGGTCAGGGTATGGGTTAGGTTCAGGGTGAACAGTTAGGGTTAGGTTTATGGGTTAGCAATAGACTTAGGTTTAAGGATTAGGGTCAGGTTTAGGTTTCAGGGTTAGGGTTAGCATTAGGGGTTAGGGTTGGTTTAGGGGTTAGGGTTACTGTTAGGTTTAGGTCTAGGCGTTAGAGTAAGAGTTAGTGTTAGGGTTAAGAATTATGGTTAGATTTAATTGTTAGGATTAGGATCAGGGTTAACAGTTAGTGTTAGGGTTAGGGGTGAGGGTTAGGGTTAAGGGTTAAGGGTTAGGGTTATTTTTAGGCATAGGTTTAGGGTTAGGGGTCTGGGTTAGTGTTAGGTTTGTTGGTAGGATTAAGGTTAGGGTTAGCGGTTTAGAATTAGGGTTAGGGATTAGGTGTTACGGCTATGGCTAGGAGTTCGGGTTAGAATTATGGGATAGGGATTAGGGTTAGGGCTTAGATTTAGTGGTTAGTTTATGGGCACAGGACTAGTTTATTGTATGTTGAGATTGGTTCAGATAGGGTCGCCGCGACACCACACCATTTTACCCTGTGCCTTGGGCCTAGAGCTACATGCACGACTCAGGCGGAGCTCATCTTTGCCATGGCATCGCTCTATTGTAGGCTTGCTTAACTCTGAGAACGGAAGAAGTGTGGAACTAGTGTTAGGGTTATGGTTAGTGGTTTGGGGTTAGAGTGAGTGTTAGGTGTTAGGGATTAGGGGTTAGGGTTATTGTTAGGGTTAGGGGTTAGATGTTAGGGTTGGGTTAGGGGCCATGGTTAAGTTTAGGGTTGGGGGTAGTGTTAGGGTTAGGGTTATTGTTAAGGGATAGTATTAGGGTTAAAGTTTAGGCTTAGGGTTAGTGTTAAGTGTTAGAGTTAGCATTAAGTGTTAGGTTTAAGTTCAGGTTTAAGTGTTAGTGTGAGGATTAACGGTTAGGGTTAGGGTTATAGGTTAGGGATAGGTTTAGGTTAAAGGGTTAGGGTTAGGTTTATGTTTCAGGGTTAGGGGAAGCATTAAGGGTTAGGGTTAGGGTTAGGGCTTAGGTTTACTGTTAGGGTAGGTCTAGGCGTTAGGGTAAGGATTAGGTTTAGGGATAAGAGTTAGGGTTAGGTTTAATTGTTAGGATTAGGATCAGGCTTAAGGGTTAGGTTTAGGGTAGGGGTTAGGGTAGGGTTAAGGGTGAAGTGTTAGAGTTATTTTTAGGCATAGTGTTACAGTTAGAATTTAGGATTAGGGTTAGTGTTAGGGTTGTTAGTAGGGTTAAGGTTATGGTTAGCAGTTTAGAATTAGGGTTACGTATTAGGTGTTACGGTTATGGCTGGGCATTAGGGTTAGAATTAAGGGGAAGGGGTTGTTCTCAGGGTAAGTGTTATGCATTAACGTCAAGATAAGGGGTTAATGTTAGGGTTACAGTGAGGTTTACATGTTAAGGTGAGCTATAGGATCAGGGTTAGGTGTTATGTTCAGGGTTAGGGAGATGTGTGAGGGGTATTGTTTATGCTTAGGGCACGGGCCTTGTCTGCACTTGGAGCGGGGGTGAGGATGCTGTGATTATTGCCAAGAACCCACTGTATCATATGCTGGGTATGGGCCCCTGGGTTTCCTGCATGACACTGTGGCAGAGCCTCCTTCTTGCATGGCATGGGAAGATTGTAGACTTTCAAAACTCTTAGAAAGCAAAAAGTCTGAGAATTAGATTTAGGGTTAGGATTATGGTTATGGTTAGGTATGAAGGTTAGTGTTAGGGTGAGGGACTAGGGTTAGGAGTTAGGGGTAGAGTTAGGGTTAAAAGTAAGTGTTAGTTTTAACGGTTACAGTTAGGTTTAGGGTTACGATTTAGTGTTAGGGTTAAGGATAGGGGTTAGGGTTTCATATAGTGTTAGGGTTAAGTGTTAGGTTTAGGGTTAAAGATTAAGATTAGGGTTAGGGTTAAGGGTTAGGGTGAGGGTTAACCGTTAGGTTTAAGGTTAAGCTTTAGGGTTACTGTTTAGGGTTAGGGTTAAGGGTTCTTGTTAGGTTTAGGGTTAGAGTTAAGTGTTATGGTTATGGTTAGGGTTTAGGTTTAGGATTCACGGTTAGGGTCAAGTTTAGTGGTTAGGTTTCGGTTTAGGGTAAGGGTTTAGAGATAGTGCTGGGCGTTAAGGTCTGGGTGTCTGTTTATGGTTAGGGGTTAGGGTTAGTGTTAAGTCTTACTTTTAATGGTTATTTTAAGGGAACAGGACTTGTTTAATCTATGGTGGGAAGGGTGCATACAAGGTCGCCATGACACCACACCTTCATACCCTGGGCCTTGGGCCCAGACCTACATGCAGGACTTAGGTGGAGCCTCTTCTCACGCATGGCAAGGCTGTATTTTAGGCTTGGTTAACTCTGAGAATGGAAGAAGTGTTATAATTAGGTTTAGGGTTAGGGTTAGGGGTTTGGGGTTAGGGGTTAGTGTTTGAGTGAAAGTTATGGGTTAGGTATTAGGGGTTAGGGTTAGTGTCAGGGTTAGGGGTTAGGAGTTAGTGTAGGGTTAGATTAGGTTGGGGGTTAGTGTTAGGTTTAGGGTTAGGGGTTAGAGTTAGGGTTAGGATTAAAGGATTGGATTATGGTTAAGGGTTAGGTTTAGGGTTAGGGTTAAGGGTTAGGGTTACGGTTAAGTGTTACGGTTAGTGTCAAGGTTAAGGATTAGAGTCAGGGTTAATGTTTAGGTTTAGGGTTATGGGTTAGGGATAGAGTTAGGGTTAAGGATTCGTGTTAGAGTTAGGTTTAGAGATCAGGGTTAGGTTTAGCATTCGGGGTTAGGGTTAGGTTTAGCCGGTTGGTTTATGGTAAGGGTTAGGTCTAGGCTTTCATGTAAGGGTTAGTGTTAGGGTTAAGAGTTAGGGTTAGGTTTAATTGTTAGGTATAGGATCAGAGATAAGGGTTAGGGTTATGGTTAGGGGTTAGGGTTAGGGTTAAGTGTCAAGTGTTAGGGTTATTTTTAGGCGTTGGGTTAGGGTTAGGGTTTAGGATTAGGGTTACTGTTAGGGTTTTTTGTAGGGTTAAGGTTAGGGTTAGCAGTTTAGAGTTAGGGTTAGGGTTTAGGTGTTATGGTTATGGCTAAGCATTAAAGTTAGTATTATGGTATAGGTGTTGTTCTCAGGGTAAGTGTTATGCATTAACGTTATGGAAAGTTGTGATAGTTAGGGTTACGGTGAGGTTTACATGTTAAGGTGAGCAATAGGATCAGTTTTAGGTGTTATGTTCAGGGTTAGGGTTATGGGTGAGCAGTAGTGTTTATCCTTAGGGCATGGGCCCTGTTTGCACTGGGGAGTCTGGGGGTTAGGGAGCTGGGTTTGTCACTGGGAACTCTATAGTATGCTGGGTATGGGCTCCTGGGTTTAATGTAGGACACTGTAGCAGAGCCTCCTTTCACTCATGGCATGGGAGCATTGTAGGCTTTCTAAACTCTGAAAAAGCAAGAAGTCTGAGAATTAGATTTAGAGTTAGCATTATGGTTAGGGTTAGGGATGAAGCTTAGTGTTAGGGTGAGGGCTTAGGGTTAAAGTTTGGTGTTAGGTTTAATGGTTGTAGTTAGGTTTAGAGTTAAGTTTTAATGTGAGGGTTACGGTTAGGGGTTAGGTTTTCGTTCAGGGTAAGGGTTAAGTGATTAGCATTAGGGGTAGGGTTAAGGGTTAGTGTGAGGGTTAACAGTTAGGGTTAATGTTAAGGGTTAGGGTTAAGTGTTCGTGTTACAATTAGTGTTAGCGTTAAGTGTTATGGTTAGGGTTAGGGGTTAGGCATTAGGGTTAGGATTAAGGGTTAAGGTTTAGGGTTATTTTTAGGCATAGGGTTATGATTCGGGGTTAGGTTTAGGGTTACTGTTAGGGTTTCTGATACGGTTAAGGTTAGGGTTAGCGCTTTAGAATTAGGGTTAGGGATTAGCTGTTATGGCTATGGCTAGGATTTAGGGTTAGAATTATGGGATAGGGGTTGTTCTCAGGGTACATGTTATGCATTAACGTTAGGAGAATTGGTTAAAGGTAAGGTTACACTGAGGTTTACATTCTAATGGGAGCAATAGGATCAGGGTTAGGTGTTATGTTCAGGGTTCGGGTTATGGTTTAGGGGTAGTGTTTATGCTTAGGGTATGGGTCCTGTCGGCACTAGGCGGGGGGGGGGGGGTTATGGGGCTGGCATTGTCATCGGGAACCCACTCTATTGTACGCAGGGTATGAGCCCCTGGATTTCATGCAGGACACAGTGGCAGAGCCTCCTTTCACCCATGGCTTGGGAGGATTGTAGGCTTTCTAAACTCTGAGAAAGCAAGAAGTCTGAGAATTAGATTTAGTGTTATGATTATGGTTAGTGTCAGGTAGGCACGTTAGTGTTAGGGTGAGGGCTTAGGTTTAGGGGTTAGGTTTAGCATTAGGGTTAAAAGTTAGTGTTACGTTTAACAGTTACAGTTAAGCTTAGGTTTAAGGTTAGGGGGTAGGGTTTGGTACAGGGTTAGGCTTAAGTGTTAGGGTTAGGGCTAAAGATTAGGATTAGGGTTAAGGGCTAGTGTGAGGGTTAACTGTTAGTGTTAAGCTTAAGGGTTTGGGGTAAGGTTTAGGTTTAGGGTTAATGTTTCGTGTTAGATTTAGGTTTAGAGTTAAGTGCTATGGTTAGGGTTAGGGGTTAGTGTTAGGTTTAGGGTTCATGGTTAGGGTTATGTTTAGAGGTTAGTGTTAGGGGTTAGGTTGAGGGTAAGGTTTTACAGTTAGTGTTGGGCGTTAGGTTCAGGGCTTAGGTTTAGGGTTAGTAGTAGGGTTAGTGTTAGGGCTTAGATTTAACAGTTCGTTTAATGGCACAGGACCTGTTTAATTTATGGTGAGAGTGGTGCAGACCGGGTCGCCATGACACAACACCATCGTACCCTGGGCCAAGGGCCCAAACGTACATGCAGAACTCAGGCAGAGCCTGTTCTCACGCATGGCATGGGTATATTGTAGGCTTGCTTAACTCTGAAAATGGAAAAAGTGTGAGAATTATTGTTAGAGTTATGATTAGGTGTTTGGGTTTAGGGATTAGGGTTCGAGTGAGGGTTAGGGGTTAGGGTTTAGGGGTTAGGGTTAGTGTTAGTGTTAGGGGTTAGGTGTTAGGGTTGAATTAGGGGCTAGGGTTAGGTTTCTGGTTTGGGTTAGTGTTAGGGTTAGCATTAAGGGTAAGGGTTAGGGTTAACGGATAGGACTAGGGTTAAGGGTTAGGCTTAGGGTTAGGGTTAAGGGTTAGGGTTAGGGTTAAGTGTTAGGGTTAGTGTCAGGGTTAAGGGTTAGAGTTAGAGCTATGGGTAAGGGATAGACTTAGGTTTAAGGGTTAGGGTTAGGGTTAGGTTTAGGGTTCAGTGTTAGGGTTAGCATCAGCGGTTACAGTTAGGTTTAGGGGTTAGGGGTGCTGTTAGGGTAGGTCTAGGCGTTAGGGTAAAGGTTAGTGTTAGGGTTAAGAGTTAGGGTTACGTTTAATTGTCAGGATTAGGATCAGGGTTTAGGGTTAGGGTTAGGGGTTAGGGTTAGGGTTAAGTGTCAAGTGTTAGGGTTATTTTTAGGCATTGGGTTAGGGTTAGCTGTTTAGGGTTAGGGTTAGTGTTAGGGATGTTGGTAGAGTTAAGGTTATGGTTAGCGGTTTAGAATTAGGGTTAGGGATTAGATGTTATGGTTATGACTAGGAGTTAGTGTTAGAATTATCAGATAATGTTGGTTCTCAGGGAAAGTGTTATGCACTAACATTAGGATAAGGGGTTAAAGTTATTGTTACAATGAGGTCTACGTGTTAAGGTGATCAATAGGATCAGGGTTAGGTGTTATGTAAAGAATAGGGTTATGGGTGAGTGGTAGTGTTTATGCTTAGGGCACGGGCCCTCTCTGCACTAGGAGAGGGGCTGAGGGGGCTGTGATTGTCTCTGGGAAACCACTCTATCGTACACTGGGTATGGATCCCTCGCTTTCATGGAGGACATTGTGGCAGAGCATCCTTTCACTCATGGCATGGGAGGATTGTAGGCTGTCAAAACTCTGAGAAAGCAAGAAGTCTGAGAACTAGATTTAGGGTTAGGATTATGGTAAGGTTAGGGATGAAGTTTAGTCTTAGGATGATGACTTAGGGTTAGGGGTTAGGGTTAGAGTTAGGGTTAAAAGTTAGAGTTAGGTTTAACAGTTACAGTTAGCTTTAGGGTTAAGGTTTAGGGCTAGGGTTAAGGTTAGGGTTTAGGGTTTGGTGCAGGGTTAGGGTTGTTAGGTTTAGGGTTAAAGATTAGGATTAGGGTTAGGGTTAAGGGTTAGTGTGAGGGTTAATGGTTAGGGTTAAGTTTAAGGGTTAGGGTTAGGGGTTAGGGTTAGGGTTAGGGATTCGTGTCAGGTTTAGGGTTAGAGTTAAGTGTTATGGTTAGGGTTAGCAGTGAGGGTTAGGTTTAAGTGTTAAGGGTTATGGTTAATTTTAGTTGTAGGTTTAGGATAACGGGTTAGGGTGAGTGATACTGTTAGGGTTTTTGGTAGGATTAAGGTTAGGTTTAGCAGATAAGAATTAGGTTTACGGATTAGCTGTTACAGTTATGGCTAGGGTTTAGGGTTAGAACTATGGGATAGGGCTTGTTCTCAGGGTAAGTTTTATGCATAACGTTAGGAAGAGTACTTAAAGTTAGGGTTACTGTGAGGTTTACATGTTAAGGTGAGGAATAGGATCAGGGTTCAGTGTTATGTTCAGAATTAGGGTTATGTGTGAGGGGTAGTGTTTATGCATAGATCTCGGGCCCTGTCTGCACTAGGCCGGGGGGTTAGGGGGCTGCGATTGTCACTGGGAACACCCTCTATCATATGTTGGGTATGGGCTCCTGGGTTTCATCCAGGACACACTGGCAGAGCCTCCTTTAAGGCATTAGATGAGAGGATTGTAGTCTCTCTATACTCTGAGAAAGCAAGAAGTCTGAGAATTAGATTTAGGGTTAGGAGTATGGTTAGGATTAGGGATGAAGGTTAGTGTGAGGGTGAGGGCTTACAGTTAGGGGTTTGGGTTACAGTTAGGGTTAAAGGTTAGTGTTAGGTTTAATGGTTACAGTTAGGTTTAGGGTTAAGGTTTAGGGTTAAGGTTTAGGGTGAGGCTTTAGATTAGGGGTTACGGTTTGGTACAGGGTAAGGGTTAAGTTTTAGGTTTAGGATTAAAGATTAGGATTAGGGTTAGATTTAAGGGTTAGTGTGAGGGTTAACGGTTAGGGTTAAGGTTAAGGGTTAGGGTTAGTAGTTATGGTTAGGGTTAAGGTTTAGTGTTAGTTTTAGTGTTAGAGTTAAATGTTATGGTTAGTGTTAGGTGTTAGGGTTTGGGATAAGGGTCAAGGGTTAGCATTATTTTTAGGTGTAGGGTGAGGATTGGGGTAAAGTTTAGTGTTAGTGTTAGGGTTGTTGTTAGGGTTATGGTTAGGTTTAGCGGTTTAGAATTAGGGTTAGGGATTAGGTGTTATGGTTATGGCTAGAAGTTAGAGTTAGAATTATGGGAAAGGGGTTGTTCTCTGGGTAAGTGTTATGCATTAACGTTAGAATAAGGGGTTAAAGTTAAGGTTACGGTGAGGTTTACGTGTTAAGGTGAGCAATAGGATCTAGGTTAAGTGTTATGTTCAGGGTTAGGGTTATGGGTGAGGGTTAGTGTTTATGCTTAGGGCACGGTCCCTGTCTGCACTAGGCAGGGGTTTAGAGGACTGGGATTGTCTCTGGGAACCAATTCTATCATGCGCTCAGTATGAGCCCCTGGGTTTCATGCAGGACACAATGGCAGAGGCTCCTCTCACGCATGGCATGGGAGGTTTGTAGGATTTCTAATCTCTGAGAAAACAAGAAGTCTGAGAATTAGATTTAAGGTTAGGATTATGGTTAGGGTTAGGGATGAAGGTCAGTGTTAGGGTGAGGGCTTAGGATTAGGGGTTAGGGTTAGGGTTCATGGTTAGGGTTATGTTTAGTGGTTAGGGTTATGATTAAGGGATAGGATTAGGGTTAAGGGTTGGGCTTAGGGCTAGGGTAAAGTGTTAGTGTTAGGGTGGAGGGTTAGGGTTAGACTCAGGGTTAGGGGTTAGCATGAAGGTTAACCGTTATGGTTAGGGTTATGTGTTAGAGGTAGTGTTTATGCTTATGGCACAGGCCCTGTCTGCACTAGGTGTAGGGGTTACGGGGCTAGTATTGTCAATGGGAACCCACTCTATCATACGCTGTGTATGGGCCCCTGGGTTTCATGCAAGACACAGTTTCAGAGCCTCCTTTCACGCATGGCATGGGAGGATTGTAGGCTTTCTAAACTCTGAGAAAGCAAGAAGTCTCAGAAATAGATTTAGGGTTAGGATTATGGTTAGGGTTAGGGATGCAGGTTAGTGTTAGGGTGAGGGATTAGGGTTAGGCGTTAGGGTTAGGGTTAGGGTTAAAGGTTAGTGTTAGGTTTAACGGTTACAGTTAGGTTTAGATTGAGTGTCATCGTTAAGGGTTAGGGTTAGGATTAGGAATTAGGGTTACCTGAGGGTTAAGTGTAGGTATTAGACTAAGGATTACTGTTAGATATTAGAGTTAGGGTTAGGTTTAATTGTTAGGATTTGGATCAGGGTTAAGGGTTAAGGTGAGGGTAGGGGTTAGGGTTAGGGTTAAAAGTCAAGGGGTAGGGTTATTTTTAGTGTTAGGGTGAGGGCTTAGGGTTAGGGGTTAGGGTTAAGGTTAAAGTCTAGTGTTAGGATTAAAGGATACAGTTAGGTTTAGTGTTAAGGTTTAGGGTTAGGGTTAAGGGTAGGGATTAGGGTTTGGTACAGAGTTAGGGTTAAGTTTTAGGTTTAGGGTTAAAGATTAGGGTTAAGGGTTAGTGTTAGGGTTAAGGTTTAGGCTTAAGGTTAAGTGTTAGGGTTAGGGGTTAGGTTTAGCGTTAAGTGTTCATGTTAGGTTTAGGGTTAGAGTTAAGTGTTAGGGTTAAGGTTAGGTTTTAGGTTTTCGGTTTAGGTTGAGAGTTCATGGTTAGGGTTACGGTTATGGGTTAGTGGTAGGGGTTATTTTTAGTGTAAGTCCTTAGAGTTAGTGTTGGGCGTTAGGGTCAGGGTTTCTGTTTAGGCTTAGGGGTCAGGTTTAGTGTTAGGTCTTCGTATTAACAGTTAGTTTAAGGGCACAGGACCTGTTTAATCTATGGTGAGGGGGTGCAAACATGGTCACCACGAAACCACAATATCGTACCCTGGGCCTTGGGCCCAGAAGTACACGCAGGACTCAGGCGGATCCTCTTGTCACGCATGGCATGGATGGATTGTAGGCTTGGTTAACTCTGAGAATGGAAGAAGTGTGAGAATTAGGGTTAGGGTTAGGGTTAGGTGTTTGAGTTTAGGGGTTAGGGTTCGAGTGAGGGTTAGGGTTTAGGGATTAGAGGTTAGGGTTAATGTTAGCATTAGGGGCAAGGTGTTATGGTTGGGTTAGGGGCCATGGTTAGATTTAGGTTTGGGGTGAGTGTCAGGTTTAGGGTTAGGGGATAGGATTAGGGTTAAGGGTTAGGCTTAGGGTTAGGGTTAGTGTTAAGGGTTAGGGTTAGTGTCAGGGTTAAAATTTAGGGTAAGGGTTAATGGTTAGGGTTAGCACTGTGGGTTAGGGATAGAGTTAGGGTTAAGGGTTAAGGGTTAGGTTTACGGTTCAGGGTTAGGGTTAGCATTAGGTGTTAGCATTAGGTTTACGTGTTAGGATTATGGTAAGAGTTAGGTCTGGACGTTAGGGTAAGGGTTCGTGTTAGGGTTAAGAGTCAGAGTTAGGGTTAGGGGTTAGGTTTAGGGTTAAGGGTTTGTGTTAGGTTTTGGGTTAGAGTTATGTGTTATGGTTAGTGTTAGGGGATAGGGTTAGGGTCATGGGTTAAGGGATAGGGTTATTTTTAGGGATAGGGTTAGGATTTGGGGTTAGGGTTAGGGTTACTGTTGGGGTTTTAGGTAGGGTTAATGTTAGGTTTAGCGGTTTAGATTTTAGGGTTAGTGATTAGGAGTTATGGTTATGGCTAGGATGTAGGGTCAGAATTATAGGATAGGGGTTGTTCTCAAGGTAAGTTGTATGCATTAAAGTTAGGGTAAGTGGTTAAAGTTAGGTTTACGGTGAGGCTGACGTGTTAAGGTGAGTCACAGGATCAGGGTTAGGTGTTATGTTCAGGGTTAGGGTTATGGGTAAAGGGGAGTGTTTATGCTTAGGTCACGGACCCTGTCTGCACTAGGAGGGGGGTTTAGGTGGCTGGGATCGTCGCCGGATCCCACTCTATCTTACACTGGGTATGGGTCCCTGGGTTTCATGCTGGACACAGTCACAGAGCCCCCTTTGACACATGGCATGGGTGGATTGTATGCTTTCCAAACTCTGAGAAAGCAATAAGTCTGAGAATTAGATTTAGGGTGAAGATTATGGTTAGAGTTAGGGATGAAGGTTAGTGTTAGGGTGAGGGCTTAGAGTTAGGGGTTAGGGTCAGGGTTAGGGTTAAAGGTTAGTGTTAGGTTTAACGGCTATAGTTCGGTTTCAGGTTAAGTTTTCGGGTTAGGGTTAAGGTTAAGGATTAGGGTTTGGTACAGAGTTAGGGTTAAGTTTTAGGTTTAGGGTTAAAGATTAGGGTTAAGGGTTAGTGTTAGGGTTAAGGTTTAGGCTTAAGGTTAAGTGTTAGGGTTAGGGGTTAGGTTTAGGGTTAAGTGTTCATGTTAGCTTTAGGGTTAGAGTTAAGTGTTAGGGTTAAGGTTAGGTTTTCGGTTTTCGGTTTAGGTTGAGAGTCCATGGTTAGGGTTACGGTTATGGGTTAGTGGTAGGGGTTATTTTTAGTGTAAGTCCTTAGAGTTAGTGTTGGGCGTTAGGGTCAGGGTTTCTGTTTAGGCTTAGGGGTCAGGTTTAGTGTTAGGTCTTCGTATTAACAGTTAGTTTAAGGGCACAGGACCTGTTTAATCTATGGTGAGGGGGTGCAAACATGGTCGCCACGATACCACAATATTGTACCCTGGGCCTTGGGCCCAGAAGTACACGCAGGACTCAGGCGGAACCTCTTGTCACGCATGGCATGGATGGATTGTAGGCTTGGTTAACTCTGAGAATGGAAGAAGTGTGAGAATTAGGGTTAGGGTTAGGGTTAGGTGTTTGAGTTTAGGGGTTAGGGTTCGAGTGAGGGTTAGGGTTTAGGGATTAGAGGTTAGGGTTAATGTTAGCGTTAGGGGCAAGGTGTTATGGTTGGGTTAGGGGCTATGGTTAGATTTAGGTTTGGGGTTAGTGTCAGGTTTAGGGTTAGGGGATAGGATTAGGGTTAAGGGTTAGGCTTAGGGTTAGGGTTAGTGTTAAGGGTTAGGGTTAGTGTCAGGGTTAAAATTTAGGGTAAGGGTTAATGGTTAGGGTTAGCATTGTGGGTTAGGCATAGAGTTAGGGTTAAGGGTTAAGGGTTAGGTTTACGGTTCAGGGTTAGGGTTAGCATTAGGTGTTAGCATTAGGTTTACGTGTTAGGATTATGGTAAGAGTTAGGTCTGGACGTTAGGGTAAGGGTTAGTGTTAGGGTTAAGAGTTAGGTTTAGGTTTAATTGTTAGGATTAGGATCAGGGATTAGAGTTAGGATTACCGTTACGTGTTCTGGTTAGGGGTCAGTGGCAAATGTTAGGGTGATATTAGGTGTAGGGTTAGGGTTAGGGTTTAGGTTTAGGTTTACTGTTAGCGTTTTTAATAGGGTTAAGGTTACGCTTAGCGGTTTAGCATTGTGGTTAAGGATTAGCTGTTACAGTTATGGCTAGGAGTTAGGGTTAGAATTATGGGATAGCGGTTGTTCTCAGGGTACGTGTTATGCATTAGCGTTAGGATAAGTGGTTCAAGTTTGGGTTACGGTGAGGTTTACATTCTAAGGTGAGAAATAGGATCACGGTTAGGTGTTATGTTCGCGCTTAGGGTTTAGTGTTAGGGTTAGTGTTTATGCTTAGGACATGTCCTCTTTCTGCACTAGGAGGGGGGGTGGGGGTTACGGGGCTGGCATTGTCACCGGGAACCCACTGTATCGTACGCTGGGTATGGGCCCATGGGTTTCACGCAGGACAGAGTGGCAGAGCCTCCTTTCACGCATGGCATGGGAGGATTGTAGGCTTTCTAAACTCTGAGAAAGCAAGAAGTCTGAGAATTAGATTTAGGGTTAGGATTATAGTTAGGGTTAGCGAGGAAGGTTAGTGTTAGGGTGATAGGTTAGGGTTAGGGTTAAGGTTAGGTATAAGGTTAGGGGTTAGGTTTTGTTACAGGGTTAGAATTAAGTGTTAGGTTTAGGATCCAAGATTAGCATTAGGTTTAGGTTTAAGGGTTAGTGTGAGGGTAAACGGTTGGTGTTAAGGTTGAGGTTTAGGATTAGAGGTTAGGGTTAGGCTTAAGTGTTTGTTTTAGGTTCAGGGTTAGAGTTAAGTGTTATGGTTCGGGTTAGGGGTTAGGGTTAGGTTTAGGGTTCATGGTTAGGGTTACGTTTAGGGGTCAGTGTTCCGGCTTAAGTTGAGGGTAAGAGTTCAGTGTTAGTGTTGGACATTAGGGTCAGGGCTTACGTTTAGGGTTAGTGGTAGGGTTAGTGTTAGGGCTTACATTTAGCGGTTAGTTTAATGGCACAGGACCTGTTTAATCTATGGTGAGAGTGGTGTGGACAGGGTCGCCGTGACACCACACCATCGTACCCTGGGCCAAGGGCCCTGACCTGCATGCAGAGTTCACACAGTGCCTGTTCTCACGCATGGCATGGCCGTACTGTAGCGTTGCTGAACTCTGAGAACGGACTAAGTGTGAGAATTAGGTTTAGGGCTAAGATTAGGGGTTTGGGGTTTGGCGTTAGGGTTTGAGTGAGGTTTAGGTGTTACAGATTAGCAGTTATGGTTAGTGTTAGGGTGAGGTGTTAGGGGTTAGGTGTTAGGGTTGGGCTAGGAACTAGGGATAGGTTTAGGGTTGGGGTTAGTGTTAGGTTTAGCGTTAAGGGTTAGGGGTAGGGTTAGGTTTATGGTTAGCATTAGGGGTTAGGTTTGGGGTTAGGGGATAGGGTTACTGTTAGGGTGGGTCTAGGCGTGAGGGTCAAGGTTAGTGTTAGGGTTAAGAGTCAGGGTTAGGGTTAGGGGTTAGGTTTAGGGTTAAGGGTTTGTGTTAGGTTTCGGGTTAGAGTTATGTGTTATGGTTAGTGTTAGGGGATAGGGTTAGGGTCATGGGTTAAGGGATAGGGTTATTTTTAGGCATAGGGTTAGGATTTGGGGTTAGGGTTAGGGTTACTCTTGGGGTTTTTGGTAGGGTTAATGTTAGGGTTAGCGGTTTAGAATTAGGGTTAGTGATTAGGAGTTATGGTTATGGCTAGGATGTAGGGTCAGAATTATAGGATAGGGGTTGTTCTCAAGGTAAGTTGTATGCATTAAAGTTAGGGTAAGTGGTTAAAGTTAGGTTTACGGTGAGGTTGACGTGTTAAGGTGAGTCACAGGATCAGGGTTAGGTGTTATGTTCAGGGTTAGGGTTATGGGTAAAGGGGAGTGTTTATGCTTAGGTCACGGACCCTGTCTGCACTAGGAGGGGGGTTTAGGTGGCTGGGATCGTCGCCGGATCCCACTCTATTTTACACTGGGTATGGGTCCCTGGGTTTCATGCTGGACACAGTCGCAGAGCCCCCTTTGACACATGGCATGGGTGGATTGTATGCTTTCTAAACTCTGAGAAAGCAATAAGTCTGAGAATTAGATTTAGGGTGAAGATTATGGTTAGGGTTAGGGATGAAGGTTAGTGTTAGGGTGAGGGCTTAGGGTTAGTGGTTAGGGTCAGGTTTAGGGTTAAAGGTTAGTGTTAGGTTTAACGGCTACAGTTAGGTTTCAGGTTAAGTTTTCGGGTTAGGGTTAAGGTTAGGGATTAGGGTTTGGTACAGAGTTAGGGTTAAGTTTTAGGTTTAGGGTTAAAGATTAGGGTTAAGGGTTAGTATTAGGGTTAAGGTTTAGGCTTAAGGTTAAGTGTTAGGATTAGGGGTTCGTTTTAGGGTTGTGTTCGTGTTAGGTTTAGGGTTGGAGTTAAGTGTTATGGTTATGGAAAGGGATTAGTGTTAGGGTTAAGGGTTAAGGGTTTTTGTTACTTTCAGGCATTGGGTTAGGATTAGGGGTTAGGTTTAGTGTTAGTATTAGGGTTTTTGGTAGGTTCAGGTTAGGGTCAGCAGTTTATAATTAGGTTTAGGGAGTATGTGTTACTGTTATCGCTATTAGTTAGGTTTGCAATTATGGGATAGGGGTGTTCTCAGGGTAAGTGTTCTGCGTTAACGTTAGGATAAGGGGTTAAAATTAGGGTTACAGTGAGATCTACGTGTTAAAGTGAGCCATAAGTTCAGGGTTAGGTTTTATGTACAGGGTTACGGTTATGGGTTAGGTGTAGTGTTTAAGTTGAGAGCACGGTCCCTGTCTTCACTAGGCAGGGGGGTCAGGGGTCTAGGGAGACCACTCTATCGTACCGTGGGAATGGGCCCCTGGGTTTCATACAGAACACGGTGGCAGATCCTCGTTTCATGCATGGCATGGGAGGACTGTAGGCTTTCTAAAATCTGAGAAAGCAATAAGTCTGAGAATAAGATTTAGGGTTAGGATTATGGTTAGGTTTAGGAATGAAGGTTAGTGGTAGGGTGAGGGCTTATGGTAGAGGTTAGGTTTAGAGTTAGGGTTAAAAGTTAGTGTTAGGTTTAACAGTTACAGTTACGTTTAGGGTTACGGTTTAGGGTTAGGTTTAAAGTTAGTGGCTAGGATTTTGTACAGGGTTAGGGTTAAATGTTAGGTTTAGGTTTAAAGATTAGGATTAGGGTTAGGGTCTAAGGTTAGTGTGAGGGTTATTGGTTAGGTTTAAGTTTCTAGGTTAGGGATAGGGTTAAGTTTTCGTGTTAGGTTTAGGGTTAGATTTAAGTGTTATGTTTAGTGTTAGGGGGTAAGGGTTAGGGTTATTTTGAGGCATAGTGTTAGAATTAGGGGTTAGGGTTAGGTTTACTGTTAGGGTTTTTGGTAGGGTTAATGTTAGGTTTACCAGTTTAGAATTAGGGTTAGGGATTAGCTTTTAAGGTTATGGCTAGGTTTTAGGGTTAGAATTATGGGATAGGGGTTGTTCTCAGGGTAAGTGTTATGTATTAACGTTAGGATAAGGGGTTAAAGTTAGGGTTACGGTGAGGTTTATATTCTAAGGTGAGCAATAGGATCAGGTTTAGGTGTTATGTTCATTGTTAGGGTTATGGGTTAGGGGTAGTGTTTATGCTTAGGACATGGGCCCTGTCTGCACTATGCGAGGTGGTTAGAGGGCTAGGATTGTAGCCGGGAACCCACTCTATCGTACCCTGGGTATGGGCCCCTGGTTTTCATGCAGGCCACAGTGGCAAAGCTTCTTTTCACGCATGACATGGGAGGAATGTAGTCTTTCTATACTCTGAGAAAGCAAGAAATCTGAGATTTAGATTTAGGGTTAGAATTATGGTTAGGGTTAGGGATGAAGGATAGTGTTAGGGTCAGCACTTAGGGTTAGGGGCTAGGGTTAAAGTTAGGGTTAAAGGTTAGCGTTAGGTTTAATGGTTACACTTAGGTTTAGGTTAAAGTTTAAGGTTAGGGTTAAAGTTAATGGCTAGGGTTTGGTACACGGTTAGGGTTGAGTGTTAGGGTTAAAGATCAGGATTAGGGTTAGGGTTAAGGGTTAGTGTGAGGGTTAACTGTTCGGGTTAAGGATAAGGGTTAGGGTTAGGATTATTTTTAGGCATTGGTTTAGGATTAGGGGTTAGGTTTAGGGTTGTTTGCAGGGTTAATGTTATGGTTAGCGGTTTAAAATTAGGGTTAGGGATTAGGTGTTATGGTTATGGCTAGGAGTTAGGCTTAGAATTATTGGATAGGGGTTACTCTCAGGGTAAGTGTTGTGCATTAACGTTGGGATAAGGGGTTAAAGTTAAGGTTACGGTGAGGTTTACATGGTAAGGTGAGGAATAGGATTAGGGTTAGGTGTTATGTTCTTGGTTAGGGTTATGGGAGAGGGGTAGTGTTTATGCCCAGGGAACGGGCCCTTTCTGCACTAGGCCGGGTGGTTAGGCGTCTAGGACTGTCACCGGGATCCCACTCTATCGTACACTGGGTAGTGGTCCCTGGGTTTCATGCAGGACACAGTGGCAGAGACTCCTTTCACGCATGGTATGGGAGGATAGTAGGCTTTATAAACTCTGAGAAAGCAAGAAGTCTGAGAATTAGATTTAGGGTTAGGATTATGGTTAGGGTTATGGATGAAGTTTAGTGTTATGTTTAGGACTTAGATTTAGGGGTTATGGTTAGGGCCAGTGTTAAAGTTTAGTGTTAGGTTTAATGGTTACAGTTAGGTTTAGGGTTAAGTTTTAGGGTTAGGGTTAAATTTAGGGGTTAGGGTTTGGTTCAGGGTAGGGTTAAGTGTTAGCTTTAGGGTTAAAGATTAGGATTAGATTTTGGTTTATTGTTAGTGTGAGGGTTAACGGTTAGGGTTAAGGTTAATTGTTAGGGTTACGGTTTAGTGTTAGGGTTCAGGGTTCGTGTTAGGTTTAGGGTTAGAGTTAAGTGCTATGGTTAGGGTTAGGGTTTAGGGTTAGGTTTAGGGGTCATGGTTAGGGTTAGGGTTAGGGGTTGGTGTTAAGGGGTAGGTTTAGTGTAAGGCTTTAGATTTAGTGCTGGACGTTAGACTCAGGGATTAGGTTTAGGGTTGGGGTTATGGTTAGTTTTAGGGCTGAGATTTAGCAGTTAGTTTAAGAGCACAGGACCTGTTTAATCTATGGGGAGAGGGGTGCGGACAGGGTCACTGCAACACTACACCATTGATGCCTGGGTCTTGGGGCCAGACTTAAATGCAGGACTCCAGCAGACCCACTTCGAACCCATTTCATGGCTGTATTGTAGCCTTGCTGAAGTCTGAGAATGGAGAAGTGTGAGAATTAGGGTTAGGGTTAGGGTTAGGGGTTTGGGGCTTGGGGTTAGGGTTCGAGTGAGGGGTAGGGGTTAGGGGTTAGGGATTAGGTGTTAGGTGTTAGGGTTGGCTTAGAGCCTACAGTTAGGTTTATGGTGGGGGTTAGTGGTAAGGTTAGGGTGAGGGTTCACGGTGAGGGTTAGAGTTATGTGTTAGGGATAGAGTTAGGCTTAAGGGTTAGGGTTAGGGTTAAGACTAGGGTTAGCATTAGGGGTTTGGGTCAGGGGTTAGGGTTACTGTTAGGGTTACGGTTAATGTCAGGGTTAGGTTTAAATGTTAGGACTAGGTTCGGGGTTAAGGATTAGGTTTAAGGTTAGCGTTTAGTGTAGAGTTAAGGGTCAATTTTTAGGGTTATTTTTAGGCATAGGGTTAGGGTTAGGGGTTAAGGTTAAGGTTAGTGTTAAGGTTGTTGTGAGGGTTAAGGTTATGGTTAGCAGTTTAGAATTAGGGTTATGGATTAAGTGTTACGGTAATGGCTAGGAGTTAGGGTTAGAATTAAGGGATAGGGTTTGCCCTTAGGGTAATTGTTATGCATTAACGTTAGGATAAGGGGTTAAAGTTAGGGTTACAGTGAGGTTTACGTAGTAAAGTGAGCAATAGGATCAGGGTTAGGTGTTTTGCTCAGGGTTAGGGTTGTGGGTGAGGGGTAGTGTTTATGCTTAGGGCACGGGCCCTGTCTGCATTAGGCGGGGGGCTTAGGGGGCTGTGATTGTCGCTGGAAACACACTCTATCATACCCTGGTATGGGCCCCTGGGTTTCATGCAGGACACAGTGGCAGAGCCTCCTTTCTCTCATGGTATGGGACGATTGTAGGCTTTCTAAACTCTGAGATAGCAAGAAGTCTAAGAATTAGTTTTAAGGTTAGGATTATGGTTAGGGTTAGGGATGAAGGTTAATGTTAGGGTGAGTGCTTATGGTTAGGAGTTAGGGTTAACGGTTAGTGTTCGGTTTTTCGGTTACAGTTAGGTTTAGTGTTAAGTTTTAGGGTTAGGGTTAAGTTTAGGGGTTAGGGTTTAGTATAGGGTTAGGGTTAAGTGTTAGGTTCAGGGTTAAAGATTAGGATTAGTGTCAGGGTTAAGGGTTAGTGTGAGGGTTAACGGTTAGTGTTAAGGTTAAGGTTTAGGGTTAGGGTTCAGGGATAGGTTTAAGGGTTTGTGTTAGATTTAGGGTTAGTGTTAAGTGTTATGTTTAGGATTAGGGGTTAGGGTTAGGTTTACAGTTCATGTTTAGGGTTATGGTTAGCGGTTATGCTAGGGGTTAGGTTTAGTACATGGGTTTAGAGTTAGTGTTGGGCATTAGGGTCAGGTCTTAGGTTTAGTGTTAGTGGTTAGGGTTCATGTTAGGGCTTAGATTTAGTGGTTAGTTTAAGGGCACAGGGGCTGTGTAATCTATGGTGAGTGGGGTGCGGACAGGGTCGCCGTGACACCACACCATCGTACCCTGGGCCTTGGGCCCAGACCTGCATGCAGGAATCAGGCGGAGCCTCATCTCACGCATGGCTTGGCTGTATTTTAGGTTTGCTTAACTCAGAGAAAGGAAGAAGCGTGAGAATTAGGGTTAGGGTTAGGGGTTTGTGGTTAGGGGTTAGGGTTAGAGTGAAGGTTAGGGTTTAGCGATTAGGGATTAGGGTAAGTGTTAGGGTTAGGGCTTAAGTGTTACAGTTGGGTCTCGGGCAAGGCTTAGGTTTAGGTTTGGGTTTAGTGTTAGGGTTAGGGATACGGATTAGGGTTAGGCTTAAGGTATAGGATTAGGGTTAAGGGTTAGGGTTATGATTAAAGGTTAGCATTAGGGTTAAGGGTTAGTGTTAGGGTTATGGGATAGGGTTAGTGTTAGGTTTAGGGTTCAGGGTTAGGGTTAGCATTAGGGGTTAGGGTTAGTATTAAGGTTAGGTCCAGACGTTAGTGTAAGGGTTAGTGCTAGGGTTAAGAGTTAGGGTTAGGATTAATTGTTAGGATTAGGATCAGGGTTAAGGGTTAGGGTTAGGGTTAGTGTTTAGGATTAGGATTAGAGTTAGGGTTGATGGTAGGGTTAAGGTTAGGTTTAGCAGTTTAGAATTATGGTTAGGGATTAGGTGTTACGGTTATGGCTAGGAGTTAAGTTAGAATTATGGGATAGGGGTTGTTATCAGAGTAAGTGTTATGCATTGACGTTAGGATAAGGGGTTAAAGTTAGGGTTACAGTCAGGTTTACGTGTTAAGGTGAGCAATAACGTCAGAGTTAGGTGGTATGTTAAAGGTTCACGTTATTGGTGAGGGGTAGTGTTTATGCCTCGGGCCCGGGCCCTGTCTGTACTAGGAGGGTGGTATAGGGGTTGGGATTTTTGTCAGGAACCCACTCTATCATACGCTGTGTAAGCCTAAACCTAAACCCTGACCCTAACGCCGAACACTAACTCAAAACCCTTACCCTAAACCTAACCTGAAGCCCAACACTAACCACTAAAAGTAACCCTAGCAATGAACCCTAAACCTAACCATAACCCCTAACCCTAACCATAACACTTAACTATGATGCTAAACCTAACACGAACACTTAATCCTAACCCTAACACCTAACCCTAACACTTAACCTTTACCCTAACCGTTAATGCTCACACTAACCCTTTACCCTAATCCTAATTCTAATCTTTAACCCTAAACCTAACACTTAAAACTAACCCTGTACCAAAACCAAACCCGTAACCTTAACGCTAACCCTAAGCCTTAACCCTAAACCTAATTGTAACCATTAAAACTAACACTAACCTTTAACCATAACCCTAACCCTAACCCTAAGCCCTCACCCTAACACTAACCTTCATCCTTAACCTTAACCATAATCCTAACCCTAAATCTAATTCTCAGACTTCTTGCTTTCTCAGAGTTTAGGAAGCCTACAATCCTCCCATGCCATGCGTGAAAGAAGGCTCTGCCACTGTGGCCTACAGAAAACCCAGGGGCCCATACCCAGCATACCATAGAGTGCATTCCCGGCAACAATCCCAGCCCCCTAACCCCCCCGCTCAGTGCAGACAGGGCCCATGCCCTAAGGATAAACACTACCCCTCATCCATAACCCTAACCCTGAACATAACACCTAACCCAGATCCTATTGCTCACCTAAAAACGTAAACATCATATAACCCTAACTTTAACACCCTATCCTAACTTTAATGCATAACACTTACCAGGAGAACAATCCCTGTCCCTGAATTCTAACCCTAACTCTTAGCCATAACTGTAACACCTAATACCTAACCCAAATTGTAAACCACTAACTCTAACCCTAACCTTACCAACAACCCTAACACTAACACTAACCCTA
The DNA here is from genome assembly GCF_041146395.1 of Eulemur rufifrons. Classification (NCBI taxonomy): domain Eukaryota; kingdom Metazoa; phylum Chordata; class Mammalia; order Primates; family Lemuridae; genus Eulemur; species Eulemur rufifrons. The sequence continues at coordinate 37,641,501 of NC_090992.1, read as the reverse complement.
ACCACTAATCCTAATCCTATGCCTAAAAATAACCCTATCCATTAAACCTTAACCCTAACCCATATCCCTAACCATAACTTAACTCTAACCCTAAACCTAACACTAACACTTAACACTAACTCCTAACCCTAACACTTATCCTTAACCCTAACCGTTAACCCTCACACTAACGCTTAACCCGAATCCTAATCTTTAACCCTAAACTTAACACTTAACCCTAACCCTGTACCAAACCTTAAACCCTAACGTTAACCCTAACCTTAAGCCTTAACCCTAAACCTAACTGTAACTGTTACACCTAACACTAACCTTTAACCCTAACTCTAACCCTAACCCCTAAACCTAATCCCTGACCGTAACCCTAATCTTCTCCCTAACCCTAACCACAATCCTACCCTAAATCTAATTCTCAGACGTCTTGCTTTCTCAGAGTTTAGAAAGCCTACAATCCACCCATGCAATCCATGAAAGGAGGCTCTGCCACTGTGTCCTTCATGAAACCCAAGGGCCCATATGCACCATAGGATAGAGTGGGCTCCCCGCGCCATTCACAGCCCCCTAACCCCCGGCCTAGTGCAGCCAGGGACTGTGCCCTCAGCATAAACATTACCCCTCACCCATAACCCTAACCCTGAACATAACACCTAACCCTGATTCTATTGCTCACTTTAACACATAGACCTCCCTGTAACCCTAAATTTAACCCCTTATTTTAGTGTTAATGCATAACACTTACCTTGAGAACAAACCCTATCCCACAATTCTATAACTAACTCATAGCCATAACGATAACACCTAATCCCTAACCCTAATTCTAAACCGCTAAACCCAACCTTCACCCTTCCAACAACCCTAACACTAACCCTAAACCTAATAACTAATCCGAAACCTATGCCTAAAAATGACGCTAAACCTTAAATCTTAACCCTATCCCTAACACCTAACACTAACCATAACACTTAACTCTAACCCTAAACCTAACACGAACCCTTAATCCTAACCCTAACCCGAAACCCTAACCCTTAAACTTAACCCTAACCGTTAACCCTCACAGTAACCCTTAAACCTAACCCTAATCCTAATTTTTAACTGTAAACCTAACACTTAAACCTAACCCTGTATGAAACCCTAACTCCTAACCTTAACACTAAACCTAACTGTAATCCTTAAACCTAATACTAACCTTTAACCCTAACCCTTACTCTAACCCCTAAACCTAAGCCCTCACCCTAACACTAACCTTCATCCCTAACCCTAACCATAATCCTAACCCTAAATCTAATTCTCAGACTTCTTGCTTTCTCAGAGTTTAGAAAGCCTACAATCCTCCCATGCCATGCGTGAAAGGAGTCTACGCTACTGTGTCCTGCATGAAACCCAGTGGCCCATACCCAGCGTACGATAGAGTGGGTTCCTGGACACAATCCCAGCCGCCCAATCCCCCCGACTAGTGCAGACAGGGCCTGTGCCCTAAGCATAAACAGTACCCCTAATCCATAACCCTAACCCTGAACATAACACCTAACTCTGAACCCATTTCTCATCTTAACATGTAAACCTCACCATAGCCCTAACATTAACCCCTTATCCTAACGTTAATGCATAATACTTACCCTGAGAACAACCCCTATGCCACAATTCTAACGCTAACTCACAGCCATAATCATAATACCTAATTCCTAACACTAATTCTGAACTGCTAACCCCAATCTTAACCCTACCCACAACATTAACACTAACCCTAAACCCTAATCTTAACCTAAAATAAACGTGTACCTAAAAATAACCCTACCCTTTAATCCTTAACCCTAACCACTAATGCTAACCATAAAGGGGCCCTGTCTGCACTAGTTGTTTATAATTAGGGATTAGGTGTTACAGTTATGGCTAGGGATTAGGGTTAGAATAATGGGATAAGGATTGTTCTCAGGGTAAGTGTTATGCATTAACGTTAAGATAAGGGGTTAAAGTTAGGGTTACAGGGAGGTATACGTGTTAAGGTGAGCAATAGGATCAGGGTTAGGTATTGTGTTCAGGGTTAGGGTTATGGGTTAGGGGTAGTGTTTATGCTGAGGGCATGGTCACTGTCTGCACTAGTCGGGGGGGTTAGGGGTCTAGGGTTGGCACCAGGAGACCACCCTATATACGCTGGGTATGGGCCCCTGGCTTTCTTTCAGGAAACAGTGGCTAAGCGTCCTTTGATGCATGGCATGGGAGGATTGTAGGCTTTCTAAACTCTGAGAAAGCAAGAAGTCTGAGAATTAGATTTAGGATTAGGATTACGGTTAGGGTTAGGGATGAAGGTTAGTACTAGGGTCAGGGATTAGGGTTAGGGGTTAGGGGTAGTGTTACATTTAAAGTTTAGTGTTACGTTTAACGGTTACAGTTAGGTTTAGGGTTAATGTTTAGGGTTAGGGTTAACGTTAGGGGTTACGGCTTGGTAGACTGTAAGGGTTAAGTGTTAGGGTTAGGGTTAAACATTAGGATTAGGGTTAGGGTTAAATGCTAGTGTGAGAGTTAAAGGTTAAGGTTAAGGTTAAGAGTTTGGGTTAGGTGTTAGGTTTAGGGTTAAGGGTTCGTGTTAGGTTTATTGTTAGAGTTAAGTGTTATGGTTATGGTTAGGGGTTATGGTTAGGTTTAGGGTTCATGTTTAGAGTTACGTTTAGGGGATAGTGTTAGGGGTTAGGATGAGGGTAAGTGTTTAGTGTTAGTGTTGGGCATTAGGGTCAGGGCTTAGGTTGAGGGTTAGTGGTAGGGTTAGTGTTAAGGCTTAGATTTAGCGATTAGTTTAAGGGCATAGGACCTGTTTGATCTATGGTGAGCGTGGTGCAGACAGGGTAGCCATGACACCACACCATAGTACCCTGGGCCAAGGGCTCAGACGTACATTCAGGAGTCAGGCAGAGGCTGTTTTCATGCATCGCATGGCTGTATTGTAGGCTTGCTTAACTCTGAGAATGGAAGAAGTGTGAGAATTAGGGTTAGTATTAGGATTAGGGGTTAGGGGTTAAGGGTTAGTGTTCCAGTGAGGGTTAGGGTTTAGGGATTAGGGGTTAGGGTTAATGTTAAGGTTAGGGGAGAGGTGTTATGGTTGGGTTAGGGGCTAGGGTTAGGACTAGGGTTGGGGTTAGTGTTAGGGTTAGCATTAAGTGTTAGGGTTAGGTTTAGGGTTAAGGGCTAGGATTAGGGTTAACGGTTAGGCTTAGGGTTAGTATTATGGGTTAAGGTGTGGGTTAAGTGTTAGGGTTAGGGTCAGGGTTAAGGGTTACGGTGAGGGTTAATGGTTAGAGTTAGAGTTATGGGTTAGGGATAGACTTAGGGTTAAGTGTTAGGGTTAGGGTTAAGTTTAGGGTTCAGTTTTAGGTTTAGAATTAGGGGTTATTCTTAGGGATTGGGGTTACTTTTAGGGTAGATCTTGGTGTTAGGGTAAGTGTTAGTGTTAGGGTTAAGAGTTAGGGTTAGGTTTAATTGTTAGGATTAGGATCAGGGTTAGGGTTAGGGTTAGGGTTAAGCGTCAAGTGTTAGGGCTATTTTTAGGTGCAGGGTTAGGGTTGGCATTTAGGGTTAGGGTTAGTGTTAGGATTTTCGTCGGGTTAAGGCTATGTTTAGTGGTTTATAATTAGTGTTAGGGATTAGGTTTTACGGTTATGGCTGGGAGATAGGGTTAGAATTAAGGGATAGGGTTTTTTCTAAGGTAAGTGTTATGCATTAATGTTAGGATAAGGGGTTAAAGTTAGGGTTACCGTGAGGTTTATGTGTTAAGGTGAGCAATAGGATCAGTTTTAGGTGTTATGTTCAGGGTTAGGGTTATGGGTGGGGGGTAGTGTTTATGCTTAGGGCACGGGCCTTGTCTGCACTTGGAGCGGGGGTGAGGATGCTGCGATTTTTGCTGAGAACCCACTCTATCATACGCGGGTTATGGGCCCCTGGATTTCCTGCAGGACACTGTGGCAGAGCCTCCTTCCCGCATGGCATGGGAGGATTGTCGGCGTTCAAATCTCTGAGAAAGCAAGAAGTCTGAGAATTAGATTTAGGGTTAGGATTATGGTTATATTTTGTGATGAAGTTTAGTGTTAGGGTGAGGGCTTAGGGTTAGGGGTTAGAGTTAGGGTCAGGGTTAAAGTTTAGTGTTAGGTTTAATGGTTCCAGTTAGGTTAGAGTTAAGTTTTAGGTTTAGGGTTAAGGTTAGGGGTTATGGTTTGGTATAGGGTAAGGATTAAGTGTTAGGTTTAGGGTTAAAGATTAAGATTAGGGTTAGGTTTAAGGGTTAGTGTGAGGGTTAATGTTTAGGGTTAAGGTTACTAGTTAGGGTTAGGGTTCAGGGATAGGGTTAAGGGTTCGTGTTAGGTTTAGGGTTAGAGTTATGTGTTATGGTTAGGGTTAGGGGTTAGGGTTAGGTGTAGGGATCATGTTTTGGGTTATGTTTAGGGGTTACATTAGGGCTTAGGTTTATGGCATGGGTTTAGAGTTATTGATGAGCGTTAGGGTTAGGGCTTAGGATTAGATTTAGGGGTTAGGTTTAGTGTTAGGGCTTAGATTTAGCGGTTAGTTTATGGGCACAGGGCCTGTTTAATCTATGGTGATAGGGGTGTGTACAGGGTCACTGTAACACCACAGCATCGTACCCTGGGCCTTGGGCCCGGACTGACATGCAGGTTTCAGGTGGAGCCTCATCTCATGCATGGCTTGCCAGTATTTTAGGCTTGCTTAACTCTGAGAATGGAAGAAGTGTGAGAATTACGGTTAGGGTTATGGGTTTGAGGTTAGGGGTTAGGGTTAGAGTCAAGGGTAGGGGTGATGGATTAGGGGTTAGGATATGTGTTAGGCTTAGGGGATAAGTGTTAAGGTTGGGTTGTGGGCTAGGCGTAGGTTTAGTGTTGGGGTTAGTGTTAGGGTTAGGGATAGGGGTTAGGGTTAGGGTTAAGGGAGAGGATTAGGGTTAAGGGATAGGATTAGGGTTAAGGTTAGGGTTAGGGTTAGGGGTTAGGTTTAGGGTTATGTGATAGGTTTAGGGTTAAGGTTATGTTTAGGGTTCAGGGTTAGGGTTAGCATTAGGGTTTAGGGTTAGTATTAGGGTTAGGTCTAGGCTTTAGAGTGAGAATTAGTGTTAGGGTTGAGTTAGGGTTAGGTTTAATTGTTAGGATTAGGATCAGGGTTAAGGGTTAGGGGTAGGGCTAGGGGTAGGGTTATTTTTTAGGCATAGGGTTATGGTTAGTGTTTAGGATTTAGGGTTAGGGTTAGGGTTGTTGGTAGGGTTAAGGTTAGGGTTAGCGGTTTAGAATTAGGGTTAGGGATTAGGTGTTACGGTTATGAGTAAATGTTAGGTTTAGAATTATGGAATAGGGCTTGTTATTAAGGAAAGTGTTATGCATTAACTTTAACAAAAGGGGTTAAAGTTAGGATTATGGTGAGGTTTTTGTGTGAAGGTGAGCAATAGAGTCAGAGTTAGGTATTATGTTCAGGGTTAGCATTATGGGTGAGGGGTAGCATAAAGCTTAGGGCACTGGCCTGTCTGCACTAGGAGCGGTGTTTAGGAGGCTGTAATTGTCGCTGGGAACCCCTCTGTCATACGCTTTGTAACCCTAAAGCTAAACCCTGACCTTAATGCCCAACACGAACTCTATGCCGTTACCCTAAACCTAAAAACTAACCCTAACCATAACACTTAGCTCTAACCCTAAACTTAACACAAAGCCTGAACCTTAAGCCCTAACCCTAACTGTAACCCTTAACCCTAATCGTAAGCCTAACTATTAAACCTATCCCTAACTCTTAACCCTAACACTAACCTAACAGCTAACACTAACCCTAACCCCCTAATGCTAACCTTAACACTGAACCCTAAACCTAACCCTTAACCCTAACACTATCCCTAACCCCAACCCTAACCCTATTCCCTAAGCCAAAGCGTTAACCCTAATCGTATCCCTTAACCCTAACCCTAACCACTAACCCTAACACTAACACTAACCCCAACACTAAACCTAACCCTAGCCCCTAACCCCACCCTAACGCCTAACCACTAACCCTAACACTAACCCTAACCCCTAATCCCTCTCCCCTAACACACACTCTAAACTTAACCCTTAACTGCAAACCCCTAAGCCTACTATAACCCTAATTCTCAGACTTCCTCCATTATCAGAGTTAAGCAAGCCTACAATATAGCCATGCCATGCATGAGATGAGGCTCCCCTTGAGTCCTGCATGTAGGTCTGGGTCCAGGCGCAGGGTATGATGGAGTGGTGTTGCAGTGATCCTGTCTGCACCCTGCAAAAGGGTGCAGATCCCTGCACCTGATCCCTGCAAAAGGGTCCTGTGCTCTTAAACTAACCACTAAATCTAAGCCCTAACACTAACCCTAACCCGTAACTCTAAAACTAAGCCCTGACCCTAATGCCCAACACTGACTCTATACCCTTACCCTAAACCTAACCCCTAAGCCCAACCATAACCCCTAAAAGTAATCCTAACCGTGAACCCTAACCCTAACCCTAACCC